>NC_089844.1:125722723-125870978 GCF_035609145.1 Eleutherodactylus coqui | reverse complement strand
TAGCTCTGGGCATGGTTTACTGTATTAAAAGTGCTGACAGGTTCCATTGAAGTGTAGTACCCACTTATGGGATGATAGACTGAGGCTGATGTTTGTGTCTCAAGGAAAGTTTCATTTGTTTCTGCACTAACCGTCTCTGCCTTCTTCTGTCACCGCAGTGTAATTCAATATATAATCCACCTGCCCTTTACACATCTTTTCTATAGTTACAAGAAAAAGTAAGTGTATCCTTTGGAATTAAGGCCCTTTTACATGCAACAGTTATCTCTCAAAGTTCACCTAAACAGACGAAAATCAGTGAGATGAGTGTTTATTATCGCTAGAAATGGACGTGGCGCCTGGGCATATCAGTCGTTCGGTGTGTTGCTTGCTAGCATTTACATGTAAAGATAAATGGACAACTGTTTGATAGGAGGGCGTGTGAATTAGCAAAGAAAAAAACCCATTGCTATTGTACAATTGTGGATTGGCGTTTGAAAGTAGGTGGTGTGCATAGTTTGTGTGTAACAAAGCAAGGAGCTTTGTGAATTGACATTTGGAAGAATCTCAAGGTGTCGGGTTTAGGCGTTCTCTGGATTGGCATTGTGAAAGAATCAGTAGGTGGCAGGTTTCAGTAAATAGAAAACAAGGAGTTTGGGAATTGACATTTAAAGCATTTACTATCACAAATCTTTAGTCGGAAGTAGCAACGAAACCAGCTGGAGCCCAAAGATAAATCCTCGATGTAGATGCTGTGACCTTAGCATGCAAAGTAAAGGATAGCGAATGTATTTTCAATGCTCTTAGTAGCTTCTGCGGTGTACATCGGAATGGTCGATGATTTACCAGCCAATGGTGGAGCACTAGGAGGGAATGTAAAAACAGTTGCTTTGTTGTCCCGTCAGCCAATCGCTGTGGCTTTTTGGATACAAGCAAGTATGCCCCGCCAAACAATAACCCCTCCCCACGAATCGCTGAATGGCTGAACGATTGTCATTTAAACCAAATATAAAGTGAACTGCCAAACGATGGATTTTAATGTCAACTTTAAGTCAGTAATGAACAAATAATGAACGAAAAATGCACAACTGCCCGCGTTTACACATAATGATTATCGCCCACTTTCGGTCATTTGAACGAATTTTAAGTCATAATCATTGCGTGTAAAAGGGCCTTTACCTGAATTTCTGTATTGATTAGTAATAAAATGTGTTCTGATTGTTGTCTAAGTCACAATTATAGGCAAACACAATCTAACTAATATCACACAAACAGTCATACCATTCATGTCTTTTATTGAGCACATTGAGTAAATGTTCACAGTGCAAGAAGAAAATCTAAGTGAACTCTTAAATTTGGGCAGCATGAATCTAGGTTAGATATGCCAATTTGTCCCATGGATGATTTATTCTGAAACACTTCTACGTTTCAGAAGAAACATACTTTAAAGTTTGACTCAAAGCTTAGCTGGAATAGAGTTCTAAGTCAAAGGTTGGTACGTGCCCAAGTTACAGGTTGCATGATGGCGCACAATGACAGACAGAGGCAGAGGCAGCACTATTTTTTCAAAAGCAACTTTACTGAACAATCAAATAAACATATTTATGCTCCATCAGAAGGTTCTCGTGCGTAAAAGTTACATAATAAGTTGGCATAAATTCTGTTAAATTGACAGTACTCTAGTAATGTACTGCAATTGTAAATATATTTGTCACTCAGCGTCTCTTGCCGAAATATACATCTTCTATGCATTCTTTTCCCTGACAGCAGGAAAGCACATCAATTTTCACATGACTATCTGGCTTCACTTGACTGCAGCATAACCATTACATACATCCTATTTGGTCATGGGCGTTGATCTGTCCTCCCACATGCTATGGGGTCCTTCCCCCAGTAGCCTGGTCATTGCCTCATTTTCAGCCCCTAGATCATTAGCATCATCTTCTTCCATGTACGGGTTGTCAGGGCTCATTGGCAGTCTCTCTGGGTCCAGTGGCCCTGTTACTCAGACTTTCTCCTGGCAGCTCCCCAGTAAGGGAAAACTGCATGTTGCCCTAGCCTGGAGTAGGCCTCCGCCACTTTAAGAGTCCTTGCTGGTGTCTACTGCTTGGGCTCTGCTCCACACTGTTGCTCTCTGATATCTCTCTGGATGACTATACTGCTCAGGAGCTGTGATGCAGCCCCTTTCCTTATATAGGAAGAGTCTGAGAATGTTCCTGATAATTCTGCAAGGTGTACATGGCTTATCCTCTTCACTCTCAGCCCTGCTCCCTGGCAGTGAAGTAATCCAGGTGGAGACAAAGATCATTTCAGTTCACAGCCACAAAATCACATGACCTTTCTCTATAAAGGTCTTCAAACATGCATATGTCCACCCATGTACAGACCAAACGACGTCTTCCTGCCCAGATCATGTAGACTGCCCGCCCCTTCCTATACACAGTCTTGATGTTGCTGGTGAGGAAAGTGCATAATTGCCTGCCCCTTCAACTCAAGACCCCCAAAAGCTCGGCTCAAAGTCAAACTCTTTCGAGCTTGACAAAGATCACATAGGTCGAAACGTCGCATCAGTTAATGGAGGAATAAAAAGGAAATTACAATTTTTTCACCACTCATGCTGCCACTTCTCTGGATTATTCCTTGAATTGCTATTTTGGAGGCACTGGCTCTGGCTTCCTGGTGTCTTGGCATGTATGTTTTTAACCCCAGCCATTTAGGCTAATGTGAATTGTGTGCTGCTGACTACAAGTGAAAATTGGGAGTGTTTTTTTACACGACCCACGCTTCATGCAAGAAATAAAAAAGCAACATATCTAGGGATGAGCAAGTATACGCGCTAAAGCACTACTCGCTCGAGTAATGTGCTTTAGCCAAGTATCTCCCTGCTCGTCCCTGAAGATTCGGAGGCCGGCACGGGTGACAGGTGAGTCGCAGCGGGGAGGAGTGGGCGGGAGAGAGGGAGAGAGAGATCTCTCCTCCGTTCCTCCCCGCTCTCCCTGCCCTGCGCCGGCCCCTGAATCTTCAGGGACGAGCAGGGAGATACTCGGCTAAGGCACATTACTCGAGCGAGTAGTGCTTTAGCGAGTATACTCGCTCATCCCTAAACATAACCTATTATTGCTCTGTACTTAGAGACCAAAATCAACCATTAAAGTCCATGTGATCGCGTAAAAACACAGCAAATACACAATACAAAAAAAAGGGATGTCAAGTGGACTTTCTTGCATATTTTTTGCGGCGGATAAAAGCGCAGTGAATATAGATGTGATATGGGCGTTAAAAAAAAAAAGTTCACACCCACTGAAAATGCATGCGACTCAGACATACACAGTTAAAACGGCGCGCCCTTCACATACCAAAATTGCACATGCCGGTGTGAATGAGCCCTAAGATTTGAACAAGGTTTGATGTGGGCCACCAGAGTATGAGAGGATCCTCCCGGGAGCCCAGGATCTAACATAGTAACGGGTTCCAAAGATACAGAATAAAACAATCTATATATATAAAGATGAAAGCCCTCACTGACTGACTGACTCACTGACTCACTGACTCACTGACTGACTCGCCACTAATTCTCCAACTTCCCGATGTCGTATAAACATGAAATTTGGCACGAGCATAGATTATATCCAAAATAGGAAAAATAAAGGGGTCCCAGCTCGATTATTCGCAAAAGAGTTAGCATCCAAATTTTATGTAGGGAATGTAATTCTCTCACTTCTTGATGTCATAGAAACATAAAATTTGGCACGAGCATTGATTATGTCATAAATATGAAAAGTTAATGGGTCCCAAATCGATTATTCAATTCTAAGCGAAAAGAATTAGCGTCCAAATTTTACGTATGTAATCTAATTCTCTCACTTCCCGATGTCATATAAACTTGAAATTTGGCGCAAGCATAGATTTTGTCAATAATAGGAAAAGTAAATGGTCCCAACTCGATTATTCAATTCTAGTGCAAAAGAATTAACGTCCAAATTTTACGTACGTAATCTAATTCTCTCACTTCCTGATGTCATTTTATGTAAAGGAAACGTCGCATGGTTACCTCCACGTGGTGTCTCCTGGGTAACGCAAAAAACCATGCAAAATGGTGAACATATTTTTCCTCGGTATCTCTAAAGTAACCAGGACTTCATAAGATTTTCCGTGTGAACATCAGATAAACACCAGTACCAAATTAACTCGGGCGAAGCCGGGTATATCAGCTAGTTACCTATAAAGGTAACTTTGGCACCAATCAGTTGGCACTAGCAGCTATTTTTTATAAGTTGATTAACAAAGTACCTATTAGACCTCAGTGATAATATGTCCTGCCTGTACAATGATAGCAACAAAGATTACGATTAGAGATGAGCGAACGTACTCGTCCGAGCTTGATATTCGTGCGAATATTACGGTGTTCGGGATGCTCGTTACTCGTAACGAGTACCACGCGGTGTTCCGGTTACTTTCAGTTTCCTCTCTGAGACGTTAGCGCGCTTTTCTGGCCAATTGAAAGACAGGGAAGGCATTACAACTTCCCCCTGTGACGTTCAAGCCCTATACCACCCCCCTGCTGTGAGTGGCTGGGGCAATCAGATGTCACCCGAGTATAAAAGTCGGCCCCTCCCGCGGCTCGGCTCAGATGCCGTGTGAGTTAGTGAGGGAAAGTGCTGTTCTATTGGAGTTGCTGTAGGGAGAGTGTTTGTAGTGAGTGTAGGCTTCAAGAACCCCAACGGTCCTTCTTAGGGCCACATCTACGTGTGTGCAGGCTGCTGTTAGCAGTGGAAAAATTTTATTTTTTTTTCTCAAAATCGGTAGTGCAGAGCATTGCACCCGGTATTAGGGACAGAAGTGGTGTATAGGCAGGGAGAGTGTTAGGAGTGAGTGTAGCCTTCAAGAACCTCAACGGTCCTTTCTAGGGCCAAATTTAACCGTGTGCAGTACTGTGCTGACTGCTGTTAGCAGTGTTGCATTTTTTTTTTTTTCTAAAAATCGTCTGTGCAGAGCATTGCACCCTCCATTGATACTACAGGGACAGAATTGTGTAGGCAGGGCCACAACACAGTTATTGTTCATTGAATATCCGCAGTGGGGCCCTCCCTTTGCAAAAAAGCGAATTAATTATATTTGGCCTGCCTGTGTCAGTCCTAAGGTCTCCGTGTACGTGTGTGCTGCGTGGAGAACGTACAAAAATCAAACGCAACCAGCTACGGTTTACTGCAGGCTTGCGCCATTGTCTTTCCTGACTGGCAATAACCTGCTCTGCCAGAGTTAATAACTCTGCTACACTAAAGTTGTGTGACACTTTTTCAGGGCCACACCACAGTTATTAAACGTATTGTTCATTGAATATCCGCAGTGGGGCCCTCCCTTTGCAAAAAAGCGAATTAATTATATTTGGCCTGCCTGTGTCAGTCCTAAGGTCTCCGTGTACGTGTGTGCTGCGTGGAGAACGTGCAAAAATCAAACGCAACCAGCTACGGTTTACTGCAGGCTTGCGCCATTGTCTTTCCTGACTGGCAAATACCTGCTCTGCCAGAGTTAATAACTCTGCTACACTAAAGTTGTGTGATACTTTTTCAGGGCCACACCACAGTTATTAAACGTATTGTTCATTGAATATCCGCAGTGGGGCCCTCCCTTTGCAAAAAAGCGAATTAATTATATTTGGCCTGCCTGTGTCAGTCCTAAGGGCTCTGGGTACGTGTGTGCTGCGTGGAGAACGTACAAAAATCAGACGCAACCAGCTACGGTTTACTGCAGGCTTGCGCCATTGTCTTTCCTGCCTGGGAAATCAAATCACTGGTAATACAGCATGCTGAGGGGTAGGGGTAGGCCTAGAGGATGTGGACGCGGCCGAGGACGCGGAGGGCCAAGTGAGGGTGTGGGCACAGGCCGAGCCAGTGCGGTGGCCAGGGGTAGAGGCAGGGCCAGACCGAATAATCCACCAACTGTTTCCCAAAGCGCACCCTCGCGCCATGCCACCCTGCACAGGTCAAGGTGCTCTACGGTGTGGCAGTTTTTCACAGAGACGCCTGACGACCGACGAACAGTGGTGTGCAACCTTTGTCGCGCCAAGATCAGCTGGGGAGGCACCACCAACAGCATGCGCAGGCATATGATGGCCAAGCACCCCACAAGGTGGGACGATGCCCGTTCACCGCCTCCGGTTTGCACCACTGCCTCTCCCCCAACCTGCCACTGAGATCCAACCCCCCTCTGAGGACACAGGCACTACCGTCTCCTGGCCTGCACCCACACCATCACCTCCGCTGTCCTCGGCCCCATCCAGCAATGGCTCTCAGCGCAGCGTCCAGACGTCGCTAGTGCCACAGTTTGAGCGCAAGCGCAAGTACGACGCCACACACCCGCACGCTCAAGCGTTAAACGTGCACATTGCAAAATTGATCAGCCTACAGATGTTGCCGTATAGGCTTGTGGAAACAGAGGCTTTCAAAAGCATGATGGCGGCGGCTGCCCCGCGCTACTCGGTTCCCAGTCGCCACTACTTTTCCCGATGTGCCGTCCCAGCCCTGCACGACCACGTCTCCCGCAACATTGTACGCGCCCTCACCAACGCGGTTACTGCCAAGGTCCACTTAACAACGGACACGTGGACAAGCACAGGCGGGCAGTGCCACTATATCTCCCTGACGGCACATTGGGTGAATTTAGTGGAGGCTGGGACAGAGTCAGAGCCTGGGACCGCTCACGTCCTACCCACCCCCAGAATTGCGGGCCCCAGCTCGGTGGTGGTATCTGCGGCGGTGTATGCTTCCTCCACTAAAGCACCTTCCTCCTCCTCCAACGCAACCTCTGTCTCGCAATCAAGATGTGTCAGCAGCACGTCGCCAGCAGTCGGTGTCACGCGGCGTGGCAGCACAGCGGTGGGCAAGCGTCAGCAGGCCGTGCTGAAACTACTCAGCTTAGGAGAGAAGAGGCACACGGCCCACGAACTGCTGCAGGGTCTGACAGAGCAGACCGACCGCTGGCTTGCGCCGCTGAGCCTCCAACCGGGCATGGTCGTGTGTGACAACGGCCGTAAGCTGGTGGCGGCTCTGCAGCTCGGCAGCCTCACGCACGTGCCATGCCTGGCCCATGTCTTTAATTTGGTGGTTCAGCGCTTTCTGAAAAGCTACCCCCACTTGTCATACCTGCTCGGAAAGGTGCGCCAGCTCTGCGCACATTTCCGCAAATCCCACACGCACGCTGCCACCCTGCGGACACTGCAACATAGGTTTAATCTGCCAGTGCACCGACTGCTGTGCGACGTGCCCACACAGTGGAACTCTACGCTCCACATATTGGCCAGACTCTATGAGCAGCGTAGAGCTATAGTGGAATACCAACTCCAACTTGCGCGGCGCAGTGGGAGTCAGCCTCCTCAATTATTTACAGAAGAGTGGCCCTGGTTGGCAGCCATCTGCCAGGTCCTTGGAACATTTGAGGAGTATACCCAGGTGGTGAGCGGCGATGCTGCAATCATTAGCGTCACCATTCCCCTGCTATGCATCTTGAGAAGTTCCCTGCAAAGCATAAAGGCAGACGCTTTGCGCTCGGAAACAGAGCCGGGGGAAGACAGTATGTCGCTGGATAGTCAGAGCACCCGCCTGTCTATATCTCAGCGCGTTGAGGAGGAGGAGGAGGAGCATGAGGAGGATGAGGAGGAGGGGGAAGAGACAGCTTGGCCCACTGCTGAGGGTACAGATGCTGCAGGGCTGTCATCCTTTCAGCGTGTATGGTCTGAGGAGGAGGAAGAGGAGGAGGGGGAGGATCCTGAAAGTGATCTTCCTAGTGAAGACAGCCATGTGTTGCGTACAGGTACCCTGGCACACATGGCTGACTTCATGTTAGGATGCCTTTCTCGTGACCCTCGCGTTGCACGCATTCTGGCCACTACGGATTACTGGGTGTACACACTGCTCGACCCACGGTATAAGGAGAGCCTTTGCACTCTCATTCCCGAAGAGGAAAGGGGTTCGAGAATGATGCTATACCACAGGGCGCTGGTGGACAAACTGATGGTAAACTTCCCATCCGACAGCGCTAGTGGCAAAAGGCGCAGTTCCGAGGGCCAGGTAGCAGGGGAGGCGCAGAGATCAGGCAGCATGTACAGCGCAGGCAGGGGAACATTATCCAAGGCCTTTGCCAGCATTATGGCTCCCCAGCAAGACTGTGTCACCGCTCCCCAGTCAAGGCTGAGTCGGCGGGAGCACTGTAAAAGGATGGTGAGGGAGTACATAGCCGATCGCACGACCGTCCTCCGTGACGCCTCTGCCCCCTACAACTACTGGGTGTCGAAGCTGGACACGTGGCCTGAACTCGCGCTGTATGCCCTGGAGGTGCTTGCTTGTCCTGCGGCTAGCGTCTTGTCAGAGAGTGTGTTTAGTGTGGCTGGGGGAATCATCACGGATAAGCGTACCCACCTGTCAACCGACAGTGCCGACAGGCTTACACTCATCAAGATGAACAAAGCCTGGATTTCCCCAGACTTCTCTTCTCCACCAGCGGACAGCAGCGATACGTAAGCAATACGTAGGCTGCACCCGCGGATGGAAGCTACGTTCTCTCTCACCATCCAAAATGGGGACATTTCTGCTTCATCAATCTGTGTCTAATATTCCTCCTCCTCCTCCTGCTCCTCCTCCTGAAACCTCACGTAATCACGCTGAACGGGCAATTTTTCTTAGGGCCACAAGGCTCACTCATATAATTTTTCTAAACAATTTTTATATGTTTCAATGCTCTTAAAAGCGTTGAAACTTTAACTTGAACCAATTTTTCGTTAAACTGGGCTGCCTCCAGGCCTAGTTACCACTTAAGCCACATTAACCAAAGCGATTAATGGGTTTCACCTGCCCTCTTGGTTGGCCATGGCCAATTTTTTTGATGTACATTAGTACTGTTGATACAGCAATTTTTGTGGGCCCTCGCCTACAGTGTAATCAAATGAATTTTTAGCCCACCTGCATTACAGCTGATGTTACATCCGCTGTGTTGGGCAATGCAATGGGATATTTTTGTGTATCGCCGGTGGGTTCCAGGGAGCCACCCATGCTGTAGGTGCACACGGAGTTTAACCTACATCTGTCCACTTGTAAAGAACCCCAGTCTGACTGGGGCATGCAGTGTGGGCCGAAGCCCACCTGTATTAAGCACGACATTACTACCTCAGCTGTGATGGGCAATGCAATGGGATATTTCTATGTACCGCCGGTGGCTTCCTGGCACCCACCCATGCTGTGGGTCCACAGGGAATTATAAATGCATCTGTTTCCACTTGTAAAGAACCCCAGTCTGACTGGGGCATGCAGTGTGGGCCGAAGCCCACCTGCATTAAACATGACATTACTACCTCAGCTGTGATGGGCACTGCAATGGGATATTTTTATGTACCGCCGGTGGGTTCCAGGGAGCCACCCATGCTGTCGGTCCACAGGGACTTCACAATAGGGAGTTGTACCTGCCTGTGTCTATGAATTAAAAACCGCGGTCTGACTGGGGCATGCAGACACCTTGACAGAATGAATAGTGTGTGGCACATAGGTTCCCCATTGCTATGCCCACGTGTGCAGCTCCTGATGGCGGTGGCACAGGATTCTATTTCTCATTGCTTCTGTACAGCATTGTGGGCTATCGCCCCGCCCCTTTTAAAGAGGGTCGCTGCCTAGCCGTGCCAACCCTCTGCAGTGTGTGCCTGCGGTTCCTCCTCATGGCAGACGCACTTCTAAATAGACATGAGTGTGGCGTGGCATGAGGGCAGCTGAAGGCTGCTCAGGGACACTTTGGTATGCGCTGTGGGGGGGAGGGGGGGCGGTTGGGCAGCATGTAAGCCAGGAGAAGTGGCAGTGGAGTGTCATGCAGGCAGTGATTGTGCTTTGTTGGAGGTAGTGTGGTGCTTAGCTAAGGTATGCATTGCTAATGAGGGCTTTTCAGAAGTAAAAGTTGTTGGGAGGGGGGGCCCACTCTTGCCGCTATTGTGGCTTAATAGTGGGACCTGTGAACTTGAGATGCAGCCCAACATGTAGCCCCTCGCCTGCCCTGTCCATTGCTGTGTCGTTCCCATCACTTTCTTGAATTGCCCAGATTTTCACACATGAAAACCTTAGCAAGCATCGGCGAAATACAAAAATGCTCGGGTCGCCCATTGACTTCAATGGGGTTCGTTACTCGAAACGAACCCTCGAGCATCGCGGTAATTTCGTCCCGAGTAATGAGCACCCGAGCATTTTGGTGCTCGCTCATCTCTAATTACGATGCATTTATTAGTAGAGGTCCCATATTCTGCATACATGGAGGAAACGTGTGCAGCGTATTGACCTTATTGCTTATTATTCAGTTTAGTCTTTGAAAAACTTTTTTTCTGTTGTCATTTTAATAAAATAACAGGCAATGAATTTAGTGCACATGGTGAAAAAGCTTCCCTGTGATTATGTGCTTAGCTCAAATGTATTCAGTTTAAATGAGCTTTAGAAACTTTTCCATATATATTAGAAAAAGTAACTCAAAGAGCATTATAGAAAGCATTTTTCCTTTTAGCGGGCCATTACTAAAAATGTATTTAATTTTATGAATATATCAGCTAAATATAATATATTACTCAACAAAATATGCATTTAAAGGAGAACTATCTGTACATCTATCTGCAGACGTATCAGAGAAGAGCTGTTTTGTCTGTGTCCCCATGACAATACTTCTTGCTCTAGATTCAGATTACTCAGTGCTATCATAGACACAATGGGCTTCATAGAACCCAAATAGTACCCAGCTTTTATTTTTCCAGTCGAAGCAAAGCTAGGTTCATACTTGTTTGATTGAAAGTAAGGCATATACGCCAGGAAAATTAGACATCTGATTGGCCCAAAGACTTTCATTTCAAGTGCCTTTTGGGAAGATAATTATATTTTTGTATGCCATTGCCTAAACTGTATTGAAAGGTGGAGTTGACTCTGCTTTTTCAATACAAATATACATGGGAACAAAATATGTTTGGAATTCCAATGGTTGTTAAGATGCCTTAGACAACATAATTGTCATGCTACAGGAATCTCAATCTCTTAAAGGGGTTTTCCAACATCAAAAAATATTTTTTTAAATAGCTGAGAGTGGTATAAAATAAAAAAAGAAGTCATACTGACCTTATAGATCCTCTACCAAACAAGTTCTAACTCCTTCTGGTTAACTGTCATGTGGGTTCGACTCCCTTCGGTCCACCGCCAGTCTCAGTGCTCCAGTATAGCAGCTCAGACTCTATCTAAAGTTGTAACCAGTGCAGCCAATCATTTGTTGCAGTGCCTCAGTGTTGCAGTCAGTGACTGGCTGCAGCAGTTACTTAGTTATAAGGAATTTGATCAGCTTTAGGGGAGTACAGAAAATGGCAGAGAACTGGAAAACATTGGAAGAACCGCTATTTTGCAAAATACTTTTTACCACTGGCCAACCGTTTAATGCTTTTTAATAGAAATGTTTCTCAAAAATGAGTTGATCACAGTGCTTCCCTCTACTGTAGCCCTCTAGTGATCAGTTGTGATCTGCTGGAGAATACAACAGTAATTGTTCAATTTGCCTGCAGCGCCTCCTCAGGGAAAATCAAGCATTACATAGAGCCCATTAAAAATCAGTGGGTTGACTTATAATACATGGATAATTTGATAATGACCTAGTTGATGAACATCTGGAGTGATGGACCTATTAAAGGGGTGGTGCCAAGAGGGAAATCCTCTATTTATATGCCCTATTAGAGCATGCCATAAAAGAGGGTACCTTGCTTAGGACCCTCCTCTATGACCTAGGACAGAAAGCTACTCAGAATAAGCTGCTCCTATCCTTGTGGATCTTTTGCCAATTTGGTATTACAGGACGGCCATCCATGTGAATGGCCATTAATACTAAATTTTCCTTGCAGTGACTGCAAAATCAGCTGATTGCCAGAGGTGCCAAGAATAGAACCCAGGGCAATCAGCTGTTCACTCTGTGCCCTGCATTCTGGAGGGGGGAGGGGGTTGTGCATAGCTTTTCCAAACCAGACAAGGGAATCCTCAGAATAGATCATCAGTAGTTGATCGGCTGTTTCGGATCTCGTCCAGTCAGCTGATTGGACGCCCACTGTCAGAGCCGCAGTACAAGTGGTCGTAACAGAAGCCGTTGGCTCTCACCCCTGTGTAGTGGCCAGTGCTTGTAATTGCACAAGTAGCTTTCATTGATTTTAATGAAAGCTGCACCTGCAGTTACAAGCACTGGCCACTATACCGGGGTTGAAGTAGCCGCACTGTCAAGGTTATGGTGCTGACAACATTCACCTGATCAACCCTAGTCCAAAGCAATGGACTCCAGCCGATCAACTACTGATGACCTATCCTGAAGATAGGTCATCAACAGTATTTTCCTGGAAAACCCCTTTAAAATATCTTGCTTGTGCCTAAAATAAAAAGTCATTGCTTTTAAAGGTCACCTGATACGGCCGGTGGAATATTTTTCAAGGCAGTAGCCCGTTTACTGAAATACGGCTTGCTATACTTTGGCTCATGACTGTAATCTTGGTAAGGTTAAGTGGCCTGAAAAGCTTTAAAGAGCGATACAAAGATCAATTGTGAAACGTTCTGAGCACCACATAAAATATCCGTGGCACAGCCAAGGCATTATTGACGAAAATTCTGCAAACGCGCCAGCGAATCACAAAAAAACGGTCACCTTTTCACGGCTCAATTCCCTTAGCCCAACACAATAAAGAAAGAGACATCGGCCTAACATTCCTATTGATACTTTAGCTTGAAATATCTTTAAGCACAAAGTCTAGCGCCGAGAGCCTGAAGTCAAGCTGTCGGGGGTTATTTTGCCTTCATATTGAACAATAGTCGCTGCTCATATGAAGTCGTTCAAAACAGATTTATCCATAGCCGCATTTCAGTGTTTGAACTTTCTGCAAGAAAAGGTCTTGTTTTCCCCGATTGCTCCAGAGATTACCAGAGGAATGTGTGCACTTAATGAAATAGGGGGGGATCGGGCTCTTTAAATCGTCTCATTTTTCCTGAAATAAAGGTCTTTTGTGTTTTTGTTTTCCGCTGTCCATCGCTCTGACACTTCTAAAAAGAAAAATTAGTAGCTTAGGAAGTAAAAGAAAGCCCTTACAGAAAAACCTGTTCTTTGTCCAAAGGATTACAAATCAATAAAGTGCATTAGAAGTGAATATCTGTCTTTCCTGCGAGATGTCGGAATTGAGGCTTGTAAAGCAGATGGCAGGATTGTTTTGTCAGAATTTATTATGTTGATGGCACTTTTATTTTTCTTGCAGACCCCCTGCTTGAGTAAGATGGTGACAGACGGTGTGCATACATGCATCTACATTGTACATATGATTACTATTGCATCAATGTTCAACAACTGAATTAAAGGAGAACCCAAGAGCAGAAAAATAGAGAGTGTAACTATGAGGTTGTAAATCGTCCTTCTAAGGAGCTGTCCATCGTTGTAACGTTATGTCATTTATAGATGCAACATTTTGGGCTGTTTTATTTTATAATACAACTTTAATCCTCTCCAATCCACTGTCTGACCTCTGAAGACATTATAATTTAAGCCTGTACAGCTCCGATGTTGGAAGACGTCCATCGGGGTTCTCTTACTGTATATTGCCAGCCTATCTGCTGTTGGAGCCTATCCAATGTGTCACCTCATGCAGTACTAGCTTTAGCCAGCAGATAGCGCTGTTGTACAATGGCAGAAAAAGAGTAAGTTCTCTAGGAAAACCAGGATACCAATTGGATTGGAAAGGGTTAAAGTGGTCAAAACTTAGTTTTTCAGATCTAGAGTTATGGTGGAGGGGGTATATTACTAGTAGATGATCCTCTTGCTTGTACCTCCGTTCCACCATTTTCAAGTGACCAAGATGTCTGCTACCAATTTTTAACTACACTATGCACTGCTCTGTGATTGGCCAGTGCTCATCATGTGAGTAGTGTTGACCAATCACAGAGCATGTATAGTGCATTGATAGTGTTAACACTTCCAATGCACTATGCATTAAGATGAAGGCGGTCTACAGGTAATATAACCCTCCACCATCCCAGGACAGAATTTTTTCCTGAAACCAGAGGATCACTTTAAATGATGAAATTCTAACTACCTGTAACCACCACTAGAGGGTTCTATATTTGCAGTGTTCTATTATTGTGTTGAATGCATTGAAGAAGTATTCTGGGTTCTTTTAAGAAATCCATCACAGTATCATGGACCTCTGCTGTGAAGAATCCAGTTGTGTAGCTCATCTCTTCCAGGTTGTGTATTCTGCACTTTTCTTTTGGCCTAAAGGTCACATGACTAGCATTCTGTATCTGTTTTGTGTCCTGCAGTTAATAGTGCAGATATAAGGTGACTGTCCAGAGATTGGAGAGGCAGGAAGATCATTTGCATATTCCCTGTACATGCTGGGAAGAGCAAAGAATCACTGTAAGCGGGAAGATTGCTGCAATTAGCCGGGTCTAGCTGCTCGGAGGACATCACCAGACCAGAGATTGGAGCTGCAGGAGGATCATTTGCATATTCTCTGTGCATTCTGGGAAGAGCAAAGAATCACTGTAAGCTAGAAGATTGCCAGGATTAGCCGTGTCTAGCTGCTCGGAGGACATTGTCAGACTTAGTAGTATTTTATAGGTTATGTTTGTAGAAATATATATCACGTTGTGATGCCACCATTCCCACACCGCTATTCTATACAGGGGAGTAATAAACACAGAGGCTTCTGTATCATACCTTGCATAAACTTTGCATACAGGTAAGTACAGGGGGATTCACGGCAGTAGTTACAGGCAAAAGGTCAAAGGTTGGGAGGAAAAACACACAGGAGCAATACGGCCCTATAGTCCACGGTATCTATATGTCACCGGTCCTGGACGTTGAGTATACTCCGGAGGAGGTAAAACGTAAGGGCCTCTCTACATACTCTCTGACAGGCAATTACTGAAGAAAAGGCTTAGCCTAAATACACCCTGCACATCATCTGCGTGAGTGTCACAATCCTGTACCTCTGTGTGGTGATCCTAATGGCAGACAGCCACACAGGAAAAAATTAATGCCTGTAGTGTGAATGGGTACATAGTATGGTGGATTTCTCTATGTAGAATTATTTGGGGGTTGCTCTCACTCTGGTGGATTTAGTGACTCACTTGTTTTCTCATGTGTTTCCCATGCAGTAGAGATGTCTCTCCTTCTCCACCATATAAGACCCAAGGAAACCAAAAATGTGTCCCTGCGCCCCTGCGGTTTCTCCAGCTGATCAGAGAAGAAGAAAGATCCTCAGCTCCTCCAAAGGGAGCCTATCCTTCTTCTCCATTTTCAATGCAGGGAAGCTAAAGGTGCTTCCCTGCATCACTGTGGGTCCTCCAACAGCATGGGTAGATGGTAGACCATCAACAACCTTTCCTGCTCTCAGACACTCACTTTTATAACCTCACTTGTACCACATGACACAGTAGGAAAGATACATTCAGCAGCAGAGCTGACAGGCAATGATTTTAGGGGAGTTAACCCTTCAGATGCCGCAGCTGTGCAACATACATACAGAAAATTAACAGAACAGTTTTGCACAGTGCATCCACATAAGACAATACATGTATGACATTTATGGAGGGGACCAGGATGACGTTCTGGGACCCTACACTATCACTGTGTGACGTCTGCAAAAGAGTGGGGCAGTACTACTATGTAGGGCCATAGAAGAGGGCAATATTACTATGGACCATAAAGGGAGGTACTATTACTATGTTGAGCCACAGAGTAAGCACTGTTACAGTGTAGGATTAGCAAAAAAAAGGGGACTATTACTGTGGGGACACCAAGAGGAGGAAGTACTATTACTTTGCAGGGTACTGAGAACAGTGGGGTGTGGCAAAATGGTGAGATTATGGAAATATGAGTTGTGGCTAGAAAAAGTATTCAGGATGGTCTGGACCCAGATGAAAAAATGAAAGCAGGCAACTTCAATTAGAGAAGATGTCACTTGTGATCATTGGAGGTATACGAAGAGTAATCCTTATTACTGCATAGAGCTACTATCTGACTATTAGTGATCTAATTATTTAGACTTATACTAAAGTTGAGAAGCTGTAGATGTGTCCAGAGTTTTGTTTTATAGTGTGAATGTGTAGGTGTGCATACGGGCCCTTTGAGGTCTGTGTCCACCTGCTCTATTGAATGCATAGCCTGTAGAGATGAGCGAACGTACTCGGTAAGGTCGATTTCGCAATCGAGCACCGCGATTTTCGAGTACTTCACTACTCGGGTGAAAAGATTCGGGGGGCGCCGTGGGTGAGCGGGGGGATGCAGAGGGGAGTGGGGGGGAGAGGGAGAGAGAGAGAGCTCCTCCCTGTTCTGCGCTGCTACCCGACGCTCCACCACGCCACGCCACGCCCCCCGGCGACCCCCAAATCTTTTCACCCGAGTAGTAAAGTACTCGAAAATTGCGGTGCTCGATTGCGAAATCGCCCTTACCGAGTACGTTCGCTCATCTCTAATAGCCTTGCATCCACCCTTGGTCATTGCAGGGAATCTGAGAGCCCCCCTGAAATAATTGCATCCAAGTTACCCAATGATGACCTCACACCATTACAAGTGTCACATTTCTAGTTTTAAAAAAATTGTAGGGAAAAAAAAAGTCAAAAATCTTAATTTTTTTCATGAGACAATTGTGTTTTCCATTCTTCTCCTAATGATACAATTATGGAAGATGCAAGGGCTTATTGTCGTTTTCAATTACAGTTCTGTAATGTATGAGCCTCCTCCTACCAGTTCATCAATTCACTGTCAGACTAATGAAATCATAACTCCTACAATTACCATCCTGATAGATGGAGAACAGCGCTGCCTTATGAGGTCAATGCTGTTGTCATCTCTTTTCCATTTCTGAAATTATCTGCTAATTAACAAGATTATATGTGAAGGTATCCAGTATACGAACAAGTCTTATTTTTGTATAAAGTTACTATGCGGTTGCTAAGTAATGTTTGATCTTGAGACGTAGGACAGCCGCTTCTTACTGTGTATAGCAATGGACCATGGTTTGCGCTCACAGTGTTGAGGTGTGAGGTCATAACCATTATGATATTCAGATTTTTTATGAAAACTCATATACTGGCAAAAGCTGAGATTATATGCAAATGTAACAGAGTAGATTTAGCCCAATTCACTATGGAACCGCTGTGTGTTCAAGAGCTTAACACGTATTATAAGTAGAGATGAGCGAGTATACTCGCTAAGGCACATTACTCGAGCGAGTAGTGCCTTAGCCGAGTATCTCCCCGCTCGTCTCTAAAGATTCGGGGACCAGTGCGGGTGACAGGTGAGTTGCGGCGGGGAGCGGGCAGGAGAGAGGGAGAGAGAGATCTCCCCTCTGTTCCTCCCCACTCTCCCCCGCCGCTCCCCGCCCCCCGCCGGCCCCCGAATCTTTAGAGACGAGCGGGGAGATACTCAGCTAAGGCACTACTCGCTCGAGTAATGTGCCTTAGCGAGTATACTGACTCTAATTATAAGGGCAAGATAGAAAAGCTAGGAATAGGGCTCAACTGCATTATCAGTTTAGGGCAAGTAAAGTTTATGATCAATTTGGTCCCCACTCTACCCCAACTGGAGTGCCTAGGGCCTATCAGTAAAATTCAATCTGGGGGTCTACTGTACAGTAAAGGCAGGTGGGGCGTAAGATGAGAGGGAAGTGGACGACCTCCCAATGCGCTTAGATATTGTTTCAACCAGCCTATGCGTCTATATGAATACATAAACTAGCAACTTTATTATATGGCTGTATGGATTGGCTAATATGCTACCTATCTGTATGTACTGCAGCGAGTAACTGTGCCGAATGCTGCTCACGTGGGTTTGAGTGGCTGAAGGGCCATGATTCAAAATCCCTCCTCAACCTCATGCAAATCTTATTTACAATGAGATGTCTAGAAGGGCTCAGTCAGACGGGCATTTTTATGTGCGTATGTTACCTGCGTTTGTGATTCGCATGTATTAAAAAGCAATGCTTTTCAATGGCAGCAGCCATATGCCCGATATTTACCTGCGCACAAAAATGTGCAGCGGTAAATACATGGCAGCGGATTTTAAAATGCAGATAACTGCGGCATCCGTCCTTTTTGGATGTGAAACCCCTGGATGCTGTCACGTCTAGGGGTTTCACCTTGTGCTCAATGGGGCCGGCGACAGCAGCGCCGACTCCATTGAGAACATATAGTGAAGATCGCGATCCTCTGGCACAGCTGTGACAGCTGTGGCACATGAGCGCAATATTCTCCCATTGAATTCAATGGAGCTGGCTCTACAGCCGGCTCCATTGGAAGCAATGGGCTGCCAGCAAGCCTTGCAGTGATTTTCGGGGAAGGGCTTTAAATATAAGCCCTTCCCTAAAAAATCATCCCTAAAATCTGTAAAAAATAAAAAAATATATATACTCACCTCTCTGCAGCTGCCGGGGCTCAGCCGCGTCTAGCCGGATCTTCTCCTGCACTGCTCTGAAGTGCTTTCAGCAGGCAGGAATTTAAAATCCCCACCTGCTGAAAGGGCTGCCTCTGATTGGCTGAGCACTGTGACGAATTAGAGGCAGCACTCAGCTATTGAATGGGAGCTGAGATGGTTGCATTTGCCATCGGCACCCGCACATGCGATATGTAGTAATACTCGCCTATTGAAAAGAATAAACTTCTGCAACTTCGCTCAGTTGTGTGGATATGAATTGTGATTTCCCCAAACAGAATAAAAATCACATTTTCTTTTTTTGCGCGGATTTCGCACAGACGGCCTCAATAGATGTCTATGAATGCAAGTGATCCGCGCTCATATGCAATTAACATTGCGGATGAGGGGTGGAAACGCTTGCAACTTCAAAGGAAAACAGATAGAAAAGCCGGAAAGGGGAGGAGAGATCTTTCTTACACACAGATGATACGCCGTGCATTGTATATATCTGTGCGGGGAAAATGATTGCATTCGCTATCTTCCGTGATCATTTGCAATTACTTTCCGCGATGTATTGCAGGTCTTCCGCTTGCGAAATCCAACTTGTTTGTTTGCAGGCGGCCTTAACCCTTTGCAATCCAAATTTGGATTCAGGGTTTCCTAGGGGGGTTTCTCTTTCTGCCATTATACGATGGCGCCATCTGCTGACTAGAGTGAGTAATGCAGTATGTGAGATGGTGGAGAGGCTCCCGACAACAGAGCGGCCAGTAATCTACAGTAAGAATACCCTGCCGGACGTCTTCCGACATCGGAGCTGTACAGCCATCAATCAGAATGTCTTTAGACGTCAGACAGTGGATTGGAAAGGGTTAATGTGCTCATGTAAAAGACAAGAATGGCACAACTGTTTGTTATTCGTTATGGCTCGTACCGACTGGCGATAGACATTCCTGCGATGCGAGAATGAGTGAAAATGCATGATTATGAAACCAATGATTTTCAGTGGTTTCATTCATATTTGCAATGTCTCCACTGGAAAAATCTGCAGTATCGCCCATTTTTTTTAATGAGGCAGCATTCAGTTGTCATTCAATGATGGCTGAGCGCTGCCTCTGATTGGTCACAGCACTCAGCCAATCATAGGCAGCGCTTTCTGGAGGTAGGGATTTTTTAATTCCTGGCCACCAGAAGACAGCTAAAGACTGACAGTGACATAGAGAAGAGCCGGACAGCTCTTCTAAGTGAGTTAATTTTTTTTTTTTTACACCTAGGGATGATTTTCGGGGTAGGGCTTATTTCAAGCGCTTCCCCCTGAAAATCATTGCTGTGGCAGGGAATTCCTTCATCCCTGTAGTCACTGTGGGGATGAAGGCATCCCCTGCCATAGCTGTTACAGCTGTGTCAATGTACCCCCCCATGTTTTCAATTGGGCCGACGCTGCTGCCGCCGCCGGCCCCATTGAAAACAATGAGTGATGGCTGAGATTTTTCTTAGCACTGCGACCTTTCAGTGAAGACATCGCAAATGAGAATGAAACCATTGAAAATCATTGGTTTCATAACCATGCGTTTTCACTCACTCTCGCATTGCAGGAAAGTCTATCGCCAGTGTGGAAGGGCCCTTAGATTGTGTTTGTCAATAAATGTGACATAGATAGATAACAATCAGACCCCATTGATTAGAAATCAATGCAGAAATCCAGGTGATTCAAAACGGTTCATTTACTTTTTCATTGCAATTGCACGTCCTTGAATCTATTTCTCACTTCATATTCTGTCATTACAATTTCAAGCAAGATATATCAGAAACACAGGCACATTTAACATTTACATTATATTCCATTGTCATTCCTGCCTTACTTCAATTAGGTGTGCATATTTAGAGGAGAAAAGAGGAGATGCCCTTTGCGTGTCTCTAAGGAGAATACATCTGTCTGACTCATTTACTCCTATGATTTCAGAAGAACCTAATTATGGTTAAGCAGGTTCCTAACAACATAATGGCCTGTTCGGAGAATGACCTTCTGTTTTGTTCATAGTCTAACATGTACTCCGGTATGAGGTTTACTGTATCATTGTGCTATTGGAAAACTGGAAGCCAGACAAGAGTAAATGTATTCTATGTACAGCAACTCTGGATAATAAAATTAGGTTTTCTTTCTTCTGACTATATTTTTTAACGTGATTACAGACAGCAAGTATTTTGGCCAGCACATTAATGCAGTATTGGGATTTGAAGAAAACCATTTGACATCTACAAATATTTTAATGGCAAGTATATTGTCTTTTCATGTTATACGTAAATGTCAAAAAAATGCAATAAAATCATACAAAGCATATAAAAAGTAAAGAAGAGTGAGCATAGAGAGAGAGTTATCACCAACTAAGACTGAGGATGGCTAATGTGTTACTTAAATGAGATATTCCACTTAAAACAATCTTCCAGAATTGTCACTGAGACATATGGCAGTCCATACCGTAAGAGAAATCTTATATTTGGACCTCCGATCTTTTTGTTCTTTGGGGGGAGGGGGGGGGGGTGGTAAGCCAATGCCAGAGATGTATGGCAGCAGCTCATTCCCTTTCCTCATTTAAGATACATGCACATGTGTATCGATGGAAATACTATAGCTGTTGGCTAAATGAACATTTGACTGACAGCTATTGACGGTGCATGGGCACTTTTTGGGCTCATTCACAAGGTGGCAGCGTATCGTGTTCCTGCATTTTGGGTCTGCAAATAGACTTCTATGGGGTCCTTGGAGTGAAAATAAGCAGGAAAACAAAGCAGACCCAATGTTTTTCCATGCACGAGAAATGAGAACACAAAATACGGAAATGACAACGAACCCATTGAAATCAATAGGTTCTATTCTATGCGTATTGCGCAGGCAAATTTTACGCACGTTAATATAGCCATCTGAAGGAGCCTTAATGCCTCCTTCACACAGGTGACATGGCATCGCTGCGAGAAAATCGCAGCAATATTGCATTGCTGGTCTGTGTGATATCACTGCGTCACTGGCCTTCTTTATCTTTTCTGGCCGGAGATTGAAAAATCCCTGAGAGAGAGAGAGAGACTCGGGACCCGGTGTCCCACATACAAAAATGCTCGAGTCTCCCATTGTTGTCAATGGGGTTCATTCGTCAAGTAAAGCTCTCGAATTTGACGAAAAGCTTGGCTTGAATAATGCGGACCCGAGCATTTGGGTGCTCGCTCATCTCTATTTAATACATTTGTAGTGTAACGTTCAATACACCCCAAGGAGGATCAGTTGTATATCTTAGCAAATTGGTCTCTTTGTTTGGGATTTAGTTGTTGAAACTCATGTACCCAGTTGTGGCTGAATCTCATGATTGTATCAGAACCTTGGATCGATGGAGGATCCTTCTGTCTTCCCGTGGGTCAATCCAACTCCACCAATACTACAGTATATCTGTGTTATGACTTTAACGGTCTTTGATAGAAATGTCACTGTAACTTGAGTACTGGCCCAGAAATACAAGAATATCGGCACTTCATTCCATACTGTGAAATAAGCTCCATATCACTGGTTTCAATCAAAAGCTCCTACTAGGTAGAAAAAGTGTAGTTATATATCATAACATTAACCGAGTATTATTAACCAAAAATTTTATTTTTTCATCAAAATAAAGTTTTCCTGGAATTAACTTGTTGATTGGCGAGTGTTCGCCACTTGGGATCCCTGCTAGATGTTCAATACGGAAACTTTATCTCTTTTCTTACCTCAACAAATATCTTCTCTATGTGATGTGCTCACCCTAAGGGATCTTAACACTATTTTCTGTACTATTTTTGTCAGCTTTTCACCTCAAAGTAAATTGTCTTTTTTAAGCCCTCAACATGCATTAGTGGTTTCTTCACACATTTCATGTAGGAGTCCGGTGCTTGGTTTAGATTTCTTACTATGGAGTCAGTGTAGTGCTCTAACTAAGCTGAATTAATCTGACAGATGTAGTGTTTTTCCCAAGCTTCAAATAGCAGCCTTAGGGTAGCCATTTTATATATCTGCATGATAACATGGTCTCCTACCAAGAGTTCTGAATGTATGCCAACTTTAATATAGCATCTTGTACACTGTGATAAAAAATTAACACTATCTATCTATCTAAATATGTCATATCTATCTATCTATCTATCTATCTATCTATCTATCTATCTATCTATCTATCTCCTATGTATCTACCGTGTTTCCCCAAAAATAAGACCCTGACTTATATTAATTTTTGCCCCAAAAGAGGCACTGCATCTTGTTTTGGGGGAAGTCTTATAAAACTTACCTAGCAGGCGCCATCCACATCCCATCCACTGGTCTCCAGAGTTCCAGCACGCTTGCTTGCAGTTCTCAGCCACTAACAGAAGATCGCTTCCTGGTAACCGGGTTCGTAAACCCCGCCTCCAGGAAGCGATGGCTGCTATTGGTTCTCAAGTGTGGTGGCTCAGGCAATCATTTCAGCACTCGAAGAACCAATCACAGCCATTACATTGGTTCATCGAGTGTGGCAATGATTGGCTCGAGAAACAATCACTCAGAACCTTTGCTTTTTGGAGGCGGGGCTTATGAACCCCGTTATCAGCAAGTGATCTTCTGTTGGCAGCTGTGGATTTCTAGCAAGCATGCCAGAACTCCGGAGACCAGTGGGATGGACCCAGATTGCGCCTGCTAGGCAATGTATTGCTTTTTTTAATTTAGTGTAGCTAGGGCTTATTTTGGGGGTAGGACTTATATTTCAAGCCTCCCTCCCCTGAAAATCGGGGTAGGGCTTATTTTATGGCTAAGTCTTATTTTCAGGGAACTGTGGTATCTACCTATCTCATATCTATCTGTCTATCTATTTATCTATTGTGGTGGGACATATCTGCTTGTTTATGCCAACAAGGAAAAAGAAGAGTGGATAACCCTTAGGCGTAGGTAGGCAACCAATAGATCTATATCAATTTGATAGATCTACACTATATGTACAAAAGTATTTGGACACCATGTTTTTCAGAAAAAGTGCTTTAATAATCTATTTAGTAATGTGTCAGCCCTCCTTTTGCTTGTATCAAAGCGACAACACGTTGAGGCATACTTTCCACAAGTTCTCTGTAAGTCTGGGTAGGAGTAGCTCGCCATTCCTCGTGCAAGATTGTGAGAAGAGATTGTTGTGAAGATGGGCGAGGGTGACGGTGTCGTACCCATCACTGCAGTTCATCCCACATCGGATGAATGAATAGTTATTACAAAATGAGCGGCTTTTTATTTTACCCATGCCCTTCCCAGCATGCCATTCGGCAAACTCAGTATTTGCATATTTGCTGATTTCTGCAGTGTCCAAATACTTTTGTCCATATAGTATATTGTAAGGTCAGGATAAGTTGCTGAAGGTCGCAGGGAGCTCCCAGATAGTAGTAGAGAATGAGACAGAAGGTGCTTCCTTCAAACTTTTTTATACCAAGCTAAAACAGCTAATACTGGGAAGGAGACACTTAGGAACAGTCTTTAAATTCAACATTACATAGTTACATATTATGTTAGGCTGAATGAAGACAATGTCCATCTAGTTTAACCTATTTCCACCCTCTAGTTGATCCAGACGAAGGCAAAACCCTGAGAGGCAGAAGCCAATTAGCCCATTTGGGGGAAAACTCCTTACTGACTCCATAACGGCAATCAGAATAATCTCTGGATCCACCTTGATAGTTCCTACCTGAATATAAGAACTACAAACCCGCTGATCACCTAATGTCTATATCCTGTAATATCCTTCCGCTCTAGAAAGGCATCTAGCCCCCTCTTAAACTCCTCCATGGATTTTGCCATCACCACGTCCTCAGGCAGAGAGTTCCACAGTCTCACTGCTCTTACACTAAAGAACCCCCTTCTGTGTTGGTGATGAAACCTGCTTTCTTCTAGACGTAGCAGATGCCCTCTTCATACCGTCGCAGTCCTGGGTATAACCAGATCATGGGAGAGATCCTTGTATTGTCCCCTAATGTATTTATACATTGTTATTTGATTGCCCCTTAGCCGTCTTTTTTCCAGGGTAAATAATCCCAATTTTGATAGCCTCTCTGGATATTCTAGTCCTCCCATTCCATGTATTAGTTTAGTTGCCCTTCTTTGAGCCTCCTCAAGGACTGCAACATCCTACCTGAACACCGGTGTCCAGAACTGTACACAGTATTTCATGTAGGGCCATTATTCAGTGCAACAGAGTTTTGGTCTTCTGTGACATAGGAGGGGCACAATACTTGCGTTATAACAAACCATAGAATGCAGAGGTAATCAGGGTCAAGACTCAGCTTAATCTTTCCTAGCCACAATTCTTCCCAGTCACTTATTTTTTGCCTGGAGGTATCTCTGTTCCCCAAATGTCTCAGACACATTGCCCATAGCCTTGGTTACAGTTCTAACAAATTTGACTTCTCATTCCTGCAGACTTTCTGGTCGCAGTCTTTTATCTGACCCACTTTAGTGCACCACCACTCCAAGGAAAAGGTGCTGGTAGCAAGGTCATATTCTTGATGATTACTCTGCCATCACCTAGCCCTCTTTGGTTTTACAGAATGACACGGTTGTCAGAAGTTCTCACACTACTCTCTGACTCTGACTACTCTTCTCACATTAGTCAACAACACATCTTGGTGGAAAACTATCTATAAATATAGCTGTACAACAAGTCCATTAAGGCTATGGCTTAAATAGTTAGATTAAAACTTCTGTAATTATTACTATGAAACTGCACCAAGGATTCTGATTTTGACATTATATAGACACAACCTATCCTCTGTTCTACTAAATTAGCTTTTCCATGGTAAGATGCGCATTTCCTACAAATATCCCATGACTTTGGCCCATTTTAAAGAAAACTTTTACCAACTTAAAATGCCTGATTGTACTATATTTGTGTCTGATATAAAAGTCTTCATGTGAAATATTTTGTCAGTTTTTGGACAAAACCATTAACCCCTTAAGGACCAAGCGTGGTAAATATATGGTGCTTGTTTCTGGGCTTTAATTCCCGCCAATAGCAGATGTACAGTAAGGGATTAAAGCCTCTGCTCCTGCAATCAAGCAGGGGCAGGTCAGATTCTTGGTAACAGACACAGCAGAGGATGCGGAGGAGAAGGGTGAAGCAGTGTTTAACCAATTCTGCCTTCTCCTTTCCTAGCTACATAGTGTTCAATGAGAGCTATGTACTAAAAACTGAAAATGGAAGTGTTACTTCCACTATGTGACCACCGGGTGCTCCCTATCATAGTACTGCCAGTGACAATTGTCACTATAGGGGAATGACCCAGCTGCAGTGGAACAGTGTAAAAAAAAAAAAAAAGACCATGTAAATGACCCCCAGAGGTCTTATATGATGTTATTAGGGACATAGATGGTAAAAAATGGGTTCAAAAATAAGTATAAAAAAATTACAGAATAAACTAAAAACATACACATAAAAATGAGAAGAACCCACCGCCGACGTCAACCAAAACCATCGCTATATGCACCCTGTAATCCAAAACTATACATATTATCCAAAACATAAAGACTTTACTTTTTGTACTTTACTTTATTTCAGCGTAAATATACTAATTTAAAAAAAAACCTATATATTTTTAAAAAGTCTTTTAAAGATTTTTACCCCCAATAAAACTAAAAAAACGGGAAAAAAGGTCAGTGAAAAAATACCCCTGTATGTCATGCTAAAAAAAAATGCAGAAAAAATAATTTTGGTAACTGAAGGAAAAAAAAATAGGGCAGTAATACCACCACATTCGTAAAATCCCTAAAAAGTGTCTGGTCCTTGGGGACATAGATGATAAAAAAATAGTTACAAAAATAAGTTAAAAAAATTACAGAATAAAATAAAAATCAAACTACAAATGACCACTTGTCAGTATGTATGTGTGTGCATGCTTCTCATGCAACACCCCTGGTAACGTCATTGCTCCGCTCCCTGGTGACGCCATCGAAGGTCCTACAACATATATAAAACACAGAGTCTGAGCGACAGAAGAACAACACAGTTAGGGCTCTTGGAAGGGGAGGACAAAAATAACAAAATGAGAATACAACTAAAACATTATTATCTCAGACACAACTTAGCGATCCTGACAGAACACATTGACCTACCTCCACCACAGAGATCCAGTGGGCTGAAGGACCTGCGGTGATGTCACTGCTATGGGAGAAGCCAAGCTGTGTTTGTGATGTGTGGGGATCATAATGCATGTACCATGCATCAGAGCTGTGTGGCGCATTGTGCCACCAGAAACACTGGTACTGTAATTTCCTACACAACTCAGCAGTCCCGACAGAACACACTGACCTACTGCAAAGATCCAGTGGGCTGAAGGATTTGTGGTGATGTCACTGATGTGGGAGGAGCCAAGCTGTGTTTGCCTTGTGTGGTAGTCAAGCTGCTGTGAATGTGATGTGCCACCAGAAACACTGGTACTATAATGTCATAATAATTACTAGTATATACATAAAAATGAAAATGACCCACCACCGACGTCAACCAAAACCGTCGCTGTATGCACCCTGTAATCCAAAACTATACATAGTATATATTATCCAAAACAAAAAGACTTTACTTTTTGTACTTTACTTTATTTTAATAAAACTAAAAAATTGAAAAAAAAAATAGGTGAAAAAATACCCCTGTATGTCACACAAAAAATGCACAAAAAAATAATTTTGGTAGCTGAAGGAAAAAAAAATAGGGTGGTAAAACCACCACATGGGTAAAATCCCTAAAAAGTGTTTGGTCCTCTAGAACTAAAACAGCCCGGTGTTTAAAGGGGTTTTGTAATTCTAAAAAAAAATCTATATTTACCTATTCCTCCCCTATCAGTCTTCTTACCACATCTTCTCCCCGATGATCTTCTCCTGCCTCCTGCAGTTCCCCCAGGTCACCTCACCTCCAGCCGGTCAATTCTTCTTCCGGTGTCAAAGCGTACATTGCCGACAATCTCCTTCCTGCAGGGCAATGGCATATGAACACTCGTGGTGAGACAGCATGCATGCGCACTCTCGGCAATAGCTCAGCATTCCTTGCTAGGCAGTGAGTTCTAAGTCACTAGTGACGCAACCTACACTGACCTGCAGGAAGAAGAATGCCGAAAATGGATGCTCAATAACAAGAAGAAGAGGATCCCGTCGGCTTATAGTGAGGTGACCCAGGGAACAGCAAGGAGAAGTTGTGGTAAGAAGACTGCCTGGGGAGGAATTGGTAAGTATTTTTTTTTTTTTCTAATGACAAAACCCCTTTAAGAGGTTTAGAAGAATACAATATTTAAAGTGTCTTGAAATGTTTAACATCTCATAAGAAAATGAAGCTCGGAGCTCCACATCTGTGTGAAACAAGACCTTAAAGCGTTCGTGCACTTTCAGATAACATTTCAGAATTCGCTGTATGTTTGTAATTGACGAATAACACTTTTTGCTCATTGTATGACTTGTATCCTGCATTAATCATCAGTTTTCACCTCTGTAGCCTCTGTCTCTATTTTTCAGTCCTGTTTGGCCTGGTGGGTGGAAACTGCTGCTTTGATGCCTTCAATACACTGTACGTGGAGAAAACAGCAGATTCCGTTCCCTGTCTGTAGCACACACAGAGAAGTAACATCATCATAGAACACACTAGAGAAGTACTTAGCAGTGTAGATGTGATTATAGTAGTTGTAACAACTCTAAGTTGCTGCAGTGTTTATCTCTGTCCCTCTTCTCTCTTCTCCATAGATTTCTGTGGGCAGCTTGAGTCATCCTTCTCTTCCACTTCTTGTTCCCCTTTTTGCTACCACTATTACTACCGTAGAAACACATTTCACATGACAACAGGCAGTAAGTAGACAGAAAAATAGAATAAAGGAGACTTGTAGTTGACAGCACTTTAGAGGGATTTTTTAGCACAAGCATGTAATTTTGGGTAAAATCAAGTGATTTGCAATTTTGCTAGTTATCACATTGGCTACCGTATTAACACAGGTTATATCAACGTGCCATGATTATTTAAGCATGTTTCATTTTATAGTTGTAGATTTCTGTCTTAACTAGCTTTCCTAACCTTGCCTTTAGACAAGTCTACTTTATCCCTGTTTGATAACTATTGGCTGGTATCCAAGTTTAAAAAGATACAGGTGTTGTAAAGCTTGATTTGACATGCCTCATGACAAAATCTTAAGTAGGCCCCCCATTAAGGTATCCGATTTTACTGCCCAGGAGGGGAGGGAATGGTGTATCTTCCCGATTCCATGCCCTTTAAAATGACTTTGAAGCCAATTCTCTACTTGTTTGCTAACACTGCAGTTCCATTTGTAGGTAGGTCCTGCATATGTTCTTGATACCCAGCAGCAAAACGGATGGTGCGGTCAAAGCTGGTACATCTCCAACTTTCAGTGACTCCTCACCCCCTTTGTTAGAATCTGCAAGTTTTTTTGTGCCATAAAAATACCATAAAACCTTTAATAAATTCCAGTTTCTTGTATGTATACATGGGTATCAATGTTAGCAATCATCTCCTTTTTTTTGGACAGCAGACACATTTTTTATTGACAAATTAGAGACATATTAGTGTAAAATAATGGGATAATTCAATAACAATTACGGTGGACTATGCAATTATAATAACTAAAATGTTTCCATCTTAGCCAGAAGCCCCATATTTTTACGAACTGTCCACAGATTTACTGATAATTGGAGACCCTAGGGGCATTGCCATATAAAAACAAACATTTCTATCCTTGCTCCATGGCAACCAATAGACAAGACAGGTAGAGTATGTCGTACAACTCTTCTAATAAGGAAATTATCGCTTGTGAGAAGACAAGATTTACGACTCATCTCTATGAGTTGACCAATGACCTCAATTATATTCACGGCGACCCAACACTTGGAGAAAAATAAACTTCATCATGATTTTTACACTGCCATAAATTGATTCTCAATAAATACTAAGAGATTCTGAACAATTGTTCTACTCATGAGAATCCTATTTGTGTTATATCTCTATTACGTTATGCAGTGGTCTATCAGTTGTGTATTTTCTCCTGTTTAGATTTTTTTGGTCTCTCTGCTCTTTCATCACCTCAATTTTCTGCTGGCATTTTGCTTAATCTCTTGTAATTACTTTTCTTGGAGCTAGGTGGTCTCTGAGCCACTAACATTCTCATTTGTAAGAACCCATCTGCTCCATATGACCTGACGGTCTATGCTGCGAGAAACCACATAGCATCCCTCTACATTAAGGAAGGTCCTTTGGACCTTCAGAATGTCCTAATTATATATGAAAAAAAGTCAGCTTAGTAGTATAGCAAAAATGTGTTAGTGAATTACTGAAATCGGAATGCGATATATGTGTTTTATACAGTAAGTTTTTATAAGACTAAAGCAGTGCTATATCCCAAAATCCATTGCATTTCAAAGTATGCCGCTTTACCTATTTATGAATAAAGAAACAGACAACCAATTAACTCTTAAAGTGGGCAGAGGATCTGCCACAGCTTTATTAAACAAAGGCAGGAAATGTAAAATGGGAGGCCTTGCTGGGCAGTGAATATTAAGGTATCTTCAAAAGGCTGATAAGGCCCATGTTATCTCGAAAATTCCAGCCAAGTGTCTGTTGGTGAGCATATCCTTGAAGGTTAGCTGGGACTTTTAAACCATGCAAGGCTCGCCCTTCCGCCAAGGAGGAGAGATTGAGACCTGCCTTCAAACTCACCGACTTCTACCTCCCCCACACACACACCCCTCAAGAGAGTCAGAGCCTGCTCTATCCCATCCTAAAGCCCGTAGGGGAAGATGTCCAAGCCAATGTTTTTCAGATAGACTCCATCTGGACATAACAGAGACCTGTTGTGTCCTTCTAGCTGTTGGTGGCAAACCACTAATCCCCCCTTGGTTTGCACAAGATATTTGTGCATTGATAATGCACCTGGACCTTTCTATCAGAGCAGGCTTCCGTGTTCTTTGCCAAATGGATCTTGGAACAATATCAGACCACACCAATATCATCCTTCTGAATGGGGGTAAAAATGATCAGTGTCCAACCTCATGGCAATAAGCTGCAGCAAACAATTCAAACATAAGTTATTGTCACTGGCATGAACCAAATATGCCACCAATCCAAGGCATACCTTGCCCTGCAACTTTGGGGAGTACTCGGGCCACTGAAGGCCCTATTTACTCTTTTATATCACGACAATGGAAACCAAGATGAGAGTCACCAGGTCTATATGCTACCCAGCGAGTGGCCCAAAATATGAATAGCCAATGAGCCACATACTTAACCTAGGGGAGCCTATAAGAAAATTTCTTAAATAATACTCAAAATCTTAACAAAGGAAACCATATTTGATCAGTGTGTCTACATTCCTTTACAAGGATGGCGCTGGCAAAGAGTCACATAATTATTCATTAAACTGTGTCATGATTTGTTAAATGCAGGAAGGTAGTTCCCCATAATAGGCCACTATACTCTCTTTGTCTGTTTGTACTATAAATTAAGTTTAAACTGGGCTGGGCTCTATAGAAAGAGCAGAGCAGTGATTTCACACAGTTTGTGTTTCTTGTTTTTTCTCTGATGATTATCAATAATTAATTTGGACACATGAGAGAACTTAAATCCCGGTAGCCTTATTGCTAATTCTAAATTTAATGAAGTACTCTAACAGTTTCTTGCTGGATAAAGCGGTCAAAGAAATCTAGTGACTTGCCAAATATAGGCAGAGGCTAAGCACTAGTACACTAAAAGCTGCGGTAAGTATTTACTGCTGCTTTAGCTTCTGTCATGTTGCAATTCATGTGTGTGTGTGTGTGTGTGTGTGTGTGTTTATAACATCCCATCTGTTGTTAGAAGACTTACAGGACCAAGAATGCCCCCCTCCATTAACTACACTGCGTAGATAACGACTGGAAAGTGCTAGCTGTTCTTTGCAACCTCGTGTCTCTTGACGAACAGACTGCTGGAATAGGGGAAAATGTCTTTTGTCTGGTGAATCTGGGTCATAAGAAGTGGTTGGGCTTGGGAGTATGAATACCCTGTACAAATGAATGTAACACGTTGTGCTGGATAGGTGTACATTGAAACCTTTGACACAGTCTCATACAGGTAGAATGGTGTTTATTCAGTCTACTGGCTATCTGATTGCCATGCTAACTGGTGTAAGTGGTGTCTGGGACTCCACTAATGGGTTAAAAGACTTTGCAGAAGTGGCCATTAGATAGTCATTCAGATGATGACAATTGCAGCAGGAATTCTGGATTAGCAGGCTTTGAGTAACTTTTCTTTAAAGTATATCATTCGGGGAATGATATTTGTAGCTGCAGATGAGCCAGGATGAGTTAAATGTCCGAGGGACAAAGGAGGTCACCCAGTGAAGGTCATGCTCAATTAATGATATTTGTAGTCAGCACATAAACAAATGTCTGCAGGACAAAGATGACCCAGTGTAGGCCATGCTCAATTATTTAAGCAATTATGGACACTCTAGAATTGCCAAAAAAGAACCAGGTACACCAAAGACTTGATGTTTAGGATAAGGATAATGTATTACTTCTGCTTTGTATCCCTGCTTGGAAAGATATAAGATTTTGGTCAAGGCATGTAGAAATTAGAAGCAAACACTGAAATCTGTTATACAATGTCATTACTTGCCTAGAAATAGTAAACATTTCCATGTTCTGCAGAAGAGAAGGTACATTTCAGAAGAAGGCGTGTCTGCATCCACAGTATATTCCAGAAAAAGTGTATGTTTAGGAATATATGAGTTAGTAGAATATGTGATATTACTGCACAAAAGAGAGGATATAATTTTTGTCAGATCTGATCTTGTTATATTACCATTAATAATGTGGATTTGTGAATTTGGTGAATTTTTGTGTCAATGTGTGAAGGTCTTATATATGGTCAATCACAGAAAATGGCCGTTGCTTATTGACTGAGGAGTGCATATAGATGCATCCTCCTCTCACCATGCAGGTAGCTGACTACCAAATGCAGGAGCCAATAACACCTGTGAGGGCACCGATAAAACAACCACTCACACTGCCTCCTGATAATGAGGGGGGTGGATGCTTGGCGTTCACTCCCACACATAGTGGATACAGGGTGCCAGACCATTCTGATATATGTAGTTCACCATGCAGACCAGCAACCTGTTAATGACGCCATGATAATTCGGCGGGTTGCCCTGCATTTCCATCTGTGAACCACATTGGTACTGCCACCCTGGGCTCCCCCTGGAGTCTTAATGCCACGCTGCATGTGAAAAAAAAAAAATAAATGCAAGGCATTGGTTGGATGTTGGCCAAGACACATGAGCCCACTAACCACTTCACGGTTCCTTGCGTTGTAGTGGGTCCCTACACTAATATAAATGCATCACAGAAGGGGAAATCAAGAATTAAAAACAATCACAGAAAATGTCCGTTACTTACTGACTGAGGAGTGCATATAGATGCATCCTCCTCTCACCATGCAGGTAGCTGACTACCAAATGGAGGAGCAAATAACACCTGTGCAGGACACCGATAAAACAACAGTACCAATGTGGTTCACTGACGGAAATGCAGGGCAACCCGCCGAATTATCATGGTGTCATTAATAGGTTGCTGGTCTGCATGGTGAACTACATATATCAGAATGGTCTGGCACCTTGTATCCACTATGTGTGGGAGTGTACGCCAAGCAGCCACCCCCCTCATTATCAAGAGGCAGTGTGAGTGGGTGTTTTATGGGTGTCCTGCACAGGTGTTATTTACTCCTCCATTTGGTAGTCAGCTACCTGCATGGTGAGAGGAGGATGCATCTATATGCACTCCTCAGTCAGTAAGTAACGGACATTTTCTGTGATTGCTTTTAATTCTTGATTTCCCCTTCTGTGATGCATTTATATTAGTGTAGGGACCCACTACAACGCAAGGAACCGTGAAGTGTTTAGTGGGCTCATGTATCTTTGCCAACATTCAACCAATGCCTTGCATTTATTATCTATCATTCACATGCAGTGTGGCATTAAGACTCTAGGGGGAGCCCAGGGTGGCAGTACCAATGTGGTTCACTAATGGATATGCAGGGCAACCCGCCGAATTATCATGGCGTCATTAATAGGTTGCTGGTCTGCATGGTGAACTACATATATCAGAATGGTCTGGCACCCTGTATCCACTATGTGTGGGAGTGTACACCAAGCATCCACCCCCCTCATTATCAGGAGGCCGTGTTAGTGGGTGTTATTATCGGTGCCCTCACAGGTGTTATTGGCTCCTCCATTTGGTAGTCAGCTACCTGCATGGTGAGAGGAGGATGCATCTATATGCACTCCTCAGTCAATAAGTAACGGCCATTTTCTGTGATTGTTTTTAATTTTTTATTTCCCCTTCTGTGATGCTCTTGTATATGGTGTACCATTGGACGACTGGGAGAGACATGCCCAAACAGTTAGGCTAGTTTCTTACAAGGGTTTTATCACAGCGATTTTGCCGCGATAACATGCTGGGGGAAAATTGCAACCGTCTGAAGCATTGGATTCCAATGCATTTGGTCAGATGGGCGATTTTCCGGTGCGTAAAATCGGCCAGATGGAAAAGATAGCACATACAGAGTGCATTCTGGCCCGCTGCTTTTACGACGGCCGAAAAAGATAGGCCCTGTCCTATCTTATGCTGGAATATGCCATCCATTCTCATTGACTCCTATGGGAGCCTATGAGAACCATTAGAAAAGGAAGCCAGCAAGGGGGAGAGAGGGGGAAAGAGTTTAGCACACTAGCTCTGCTAAGCTCCCACCCCCTTACTTTGTCAGAAGCTGGCAAGGGGCAAAGAGGGGGAGGGAATTTAGCAGAGCTGAACTCTCTCTGGCCAATGGTATTCTGGAGTGCACACCCGGCCGTCTGAATGGGCAACAAAATGGGAGAAGCAGCCATGACTTAGTCGCGGCTGCCTCTCGTCCATGTGATTTTCGTCCATGATTTGCGTGGCTAAAAAATGCAGCGACCATGTGAAAGAGCCCTAAGCCAGACCACAAGAAGTGGAGCTAGATGATGTAAAGAGAAAGGAAGAGAAATAGGTAGGATTTCTCTGAAGTGATAGTTTTGCCCCTCCTTAAGACAACCTAGAAGAGAAGACGTATGGGGGGAGGGGTAATAGGCTGAACTGGACATATGTTTTTTTTTTTAGCCTTACATACTGTTATTATGTTAAGGTGCATTTACGCCACAAAGATGATCGCTCAAAAGATGGCTTTTGAGCAATGATTTTACATAAACTACTACTTGGTACTAATGCCGATTAGTACCAATTAGAAGCGTGTGAGCCACCAGGAGCTGTATTCAGGGAACAGACCACCCCCTGTTCTCTGATTACATTCCTTTTGTTCTGCCTGTGGGGTTGACAGCTGATACAATGTTATCAGCTGTAATCAGCTCTATGTGAACAGAGCACACTTTGCAGTCCTGCTTATCAGCTCTTCTGCAAAACAATGGTTTTCATGCAGAACTGAAATTCATCATTCAGCAGAAAACTGAAAGATGGACACACTTACACCCAACAATTATCGCTCAAAAGATGGCTTTTGAGCGAATTTTGAGTGATAATCATGGTGTCTAAATGGGCGTATACTAAGTCTATGATATCCAATTACTGTGTATTGCTACATTTCTCATGTGGAGGTGCAACAATGAAATTGAACACTTCCTATCATTTTATCCAACACATCACAGCTAATCACTTGGGATCCCAGCAATAAGGCACTCTGTGATTAGTTTATGGTTGAAGGAGTCTTCTAGCAAAAAGGGATTGTACAAAGCAGACAACCTCAACACGGATGTACAATATGGTAACATTAAAGTCAAGTGTCCAATTTACTGTAAATACCCACGCAAAGCTCTCATAGGCCTTAGATCATACAGAATAATCCTTTTTATCTTAACTTAGTTTTAAGAATCCACCACCATGCTTACGTATAAAATATTAGATGTTAACATTGAGAGGTCTACTTCTTTCCTTTTACACTTAGACCATGAAACTACTATGAATTGATAATATCAGAATGTATTAGTCATCATTACTCTTTGGAGACCTTATGAAATAATACTTGTGGTTCATGAGAGTAAAGGTATGCATCCATTTATAGGCCATTATGACTGGCTGTAAAGCAGTTTATTGATGCCTACTACATTTTACAAGGACTGTGAGAGAGAACTTCATTTTCCAGCCTCTTTGTAGTTCAATATGCTTAATATATGCTTTGATGCTTTCCCCAAGCTGAAATGAAATACCTAAGTGGACGAAGTTATGATCCCTATCATCTATAGCTACCTGCTTAGTATCTTTGATGGAATACTGATACAAAAGTGCGGGGTTATCAGAACTACACTGCAGTAGTTACAGATAGATAACATCATAACACGTATTTTTCAGCTACAGAAGGGGTGCTGAAGTCCTTAACACCTTAGGCACACAGCCCTTTTGTTTTTCCATTTTCGAGTTTTCCTCCCCCCTTTAAAAAATCATAACTCTTTTATTAAAGGGGTTTTGTCATTAAAACAAAAAATATCTAAACTTACCTATTCCTTCCCTGTAAGCCTCCTTATCACATCTTCTCCTGGTTGAGCTTCTCCAGTGCCCCCAGATCAGCTCAATGCAGGCTGGGCCCAGCTTGTTATGAAGGCTGCTTTATCACAAACTCCTTCCTGCTGGGTCAGTGAAGGTCACATCCCTGTGCTGTAGCTTCACTGCCTAGGAAGGAATTGTAATCTATTTCAGAGATAGCTCCCATGAGCAATATCTGAAGAAGATAGGCAGTCCTCCTGCTGGCCTGTGAGCTGTGACATAACGTACATTGAAAGACTGCCAACCAAATGTAGGTAACCTCACAGGAAGCAGAAGAATCGGGCTGATGGAGGTGAGGTGACCCCCTGGACAGCAGGAGACAGGAGAAGATAAGGGAGGTGAAGATCTGGTAAGTAGACTGATGGGGGAGGAATAGATAAGTATAGCTTTTGTCTTTTTAGTGACAGAACCCCTTTAACCCCTTGAGTGGCGGGTTTCCTACCACCCTGTCGTGCCCACCAGGGCAGGTTTTTTAAAATGGTCTAATCATTGAATTTCAACTAATTTTGCAGTTGTGTCTCAAGAGCCACAACTTTTTCATTTTTCTATTGACATGGCCATATGAGGGCTTGTTTTTTGCGGGACAAGTTGTGATTTTTTAAACAGGGGGGAGGAAAAAAAGAAATGGGGAAAAAAGAAAAAAAGGGGCCATGTCATAATAATAATGTATTAACTTCCTTCTCTGGGTCATTACGACGCATGGATACCACATGTGTGATTGTATTTTTGATTTTTTACAAAGTAAAGGGAGACAAGTGTTTTTATTATTTTTTTTATAATTTTTTTACTTTATTTTTATTTTTTTATTTTTTGTCCCTTTAGGGGACTTCCACAGGGACCCATCAGGAACCCCTGATCACATTCCGGGGGTCCGATGGTGACAGCCCTTTACATGCTGCAGTGACAGCCCTTTACATGCTGCAGTCACATAGACTGCAGCATGTAAAGGGTTAACACAGCAGAGATCGGAGGTTTTCTCTGATCTCTGCTGTAAGAGCTAGTACCTAGCTGTCCTCTGACAGCTAACAACCAGCTCTCCCTGCCACAGAGACCATCGGCTTGCTTCTGACAAGACGATGGTCTCTATGGCAACCTGTAAACAAAGCAGGAGATTGCCAGCGTATCGGCAATATCTTCTGCTGGTTTTTCAAAGCCCTTGCTTTGTTCTCTGTGGGTCTGTGCAGGCAGAGCACACTGTCACAGCTTGAGGCATTGTGCTCTGCACCTCCCATAGTGATACATAGCCAGGAAATCTTCCGGGCTATGTTGCTATGAGCAGTGGAGCTCGTCCCGGAAATTTTCCAGGCGTGCCACTCAAGGGGTTAAACCATCAGCTATCTGGGGGCTTGCTTTTTGCGGGAAGACTTGTATTTTTTAATGGTACTATTTAATGTACCATATAATGAACTGAAAAACTTTTAAAAAAATCTAAGTGGATGCGAAATGGAAAAAAAACCTAAATTCTACCATCTTTCGGTGCATCTTGTTTCAACGGTGTACACACTGCAACAAAAATGACATGATAACTTTAGTCTATGGGTCAGTAGTACGATTATTACGATTCCAAATTATATCATCTTATTTTGCTGTACCACTGTTATTTTTTTCCATTAATATATTTTTTTTTTATTATTTTCTGCCGCCATCTTCTGACAGATATACCTTTTTTTATCTTTCCATCAACATAGTTATGCAAGCGCTCATTTTTACAGGACATCTTGTTCTTTCTATTGGTACCATTTTGGAGTACATATGACAATTGATCACTTTTTATTACATTTTTTCTTGAAGACAGGGTGACTAATAAAGTGCAATTTGGGCATTTTTTTTTTTTTTGACAACGTTCACCGCGCAGAGTAAATAATGCGTTACTTTTATAGATCTGACTTTTATGGACAAAGTGATATCAAATACATTTTTTGCATTTATTATCTAGATTCTTATATTATAAATATGGCAGAAGGGTTTTTTAAAAACTTTTAGTACTTTTTTTTAATTTTATAAATTAATAAAGCTTTTTTACATTTATTTTTATATTTTGCTTAGCCCCTAGGGGGGACAAGAACTAGTGATGCTTTGATCGCTCCTACAGTACATTATACCGCAATCTGACAGGTAATCTATCAAGCCATGCCACAGGCAGCCGGCTGCCATGACAACCGATCATATCGCGAAGGCAGTGCGGGACCCCCCAACATTGATCAGGGCATTTAAATGCCGTTGTCAGAATTGATGGTGACATTAAAAGGGATAACGGCTCCGATCAGCAGTGCTGCTGATTGGAGCTGTTGCGGGTGTGTGTTGGCTGTAAGAAACAGCTGGTACCTGTATTGTATGGTGTGCGATCCGCCAGCGATCCTCCTTCTTACATACCCCGCAGCTGCAGGACTTAACTGTATGTCCTGTAGTGTTAAGGGGTTAAGGCACTACAACAGGTCATGTTTTCAGAATCACATGGATGTAAGCGCAAATATGCTGCATGTTTTTGTTTACGTCTTGTGTATTGCTTGCGCTTACTTTTTTCTGGGCATTTTGGTTGCATAAAAAACGCAGCATGCTCTATTTCCCTACACATTTGCGCGCCCAAAGTCCGCATCAATGGGGAAGCACAAATACACTAGGAGATGCATAAAACACGGCATAATTGTGCAAGAAAAAAAAACACATCTGGAACTAATTAGCCATTTCAATGGGTGCATATTTTTTACCTGCATGCAAATGAACATGCCTTGCCAGCACAAAACGTACAGTAAAATATGCCAACATGCACGCACAAAATCATAGTATATTCCACAACTACTCAGCACTCAGGCCCGCACAACTATGCTTACTCTCTATAAACTGGAGTGGCTGTACTTCTAGAATGTATTAAATGGATTATCTACTTTTTAACTATTGATGGTTCATCCTCAGGGTAATTCATCAATAGGTGACCAAGGCTGTTCAGCTGTTCTCCCAGTGGCTGTCAGTGTTCACACACTTCGCAGCAGCCCGGGATCGTCTTGCAGTCACCGTTCCCACTGAATTTATTGAGATCAGTGACTGCAGTACCAGCTTGGTCCACTACAAAGTGTACGGAGCTGTCAGCTTCTGGCTCCATACACATTGACTGCAGCCTGGCAAACAGTTGATCACCAAAGCTCCCAAGTCACAAACCCCAGCCAATCAGCTATTGATGACCTATCCAGAGGATACATCATCAATAGTAAAGAAGTGGACAACCCCTTTAAAACAATCTTAAATAGTTGGAATATATATATCAATAAGCTCCATATATACTGATATCTTCCCAGATCTTCCTTAAATAGCAGCGTAAATCATATTTTATGGTATAATGTGAAGTCGATTGTAGTTTCGTAGTGTAGACAATGGATTTTTTTCGACTGTTTGGCAGATGAAAGCAAGTGTTCTCTCAGCTTTGGCTTCCCTATTTATGGTCTCCACACATACATAATTGAGTGCCCATCACTTTTACTTTACTTTATGCTGTGCTATTTTCCATGTGTTTGTATTTTAGAGAGGGGGGAAAGTGCGGACACATTGAAGGCAGTGCGGCAGGGTTCCTGAATGTTATAAACTTAAAAGACCAAGGTAATAATGTGCCTGTCTCCACGATTGTCTATTTAATATTTAAAAAGCCTTAGAGCAAGCAACTTCATTATGTGGACTTTTATCTCGTCTCGCACTATCCATCCTAACAGAGGATGCTAGTCAAAGGAACAGAGATTTTGTCCCTAGATTCTTGTCAAAAAGAAGTGAGTTCATATAAAGGGCAGTTCTGCAAACACCTGGAGAAGACCGCATAGAGAGGACTGCAAAGTAAACTTTAAAGGGGTTGTCTTATGAAAATCACTTATGACCTGTCCACAGGATAGGTGAAAATCCTAATCAGCAGCGGTCTAACCATTGGGACTTCCACTTAGGGAAATTGCCCTGCGCCCCCCTACCTAAGGGGGACACCTAGTTATCTGAGGCACTGACTGCACTTGCCAATATGCAAATGTCCTGGCACTCACCCTAAGCTATTAGGTCTGGCAGACAGGGGCGTCATCCTGCTTCCTGAGTCTTCCTCTGTTTGTTCCAGAATCTGCAGGGTTACTGTGTTTTGCTTCTCTATCCAGTTGGAGGTGATTTGCAATTATCCTCCTATTTAACCTCCCCAGACCTTTCCCAGTGTGCTTGGTGTTGTGTATTTTCTTGCATGAGTGCATGTGAGCTGCTGCTGCAGTTATCCTGTCTGCATCCATTTCCTTGTGTGTGCTTATGCTTATGCTTGATGGTCTTCTGTCTCTGTGTGAATCCAGCTTTTTGTGTGTTCTGGTGCTGGTCTCTGCAGCTTGCTTGCTGTCTATTCCCTGTGTCTGGCACCTCTGTATAGGACCGTGTCCTGCTCTTACCTGACATTCACTCCTCACTCCTCCATATCTGCTCGGCTGGGTGCAACTGACTATGGGTTCTTGTTTTCACCAGGTAAGTAGGGAAGGCAAGGAGACAGGGATAGGAAAGGTGGCCTGGACCTCTTCAGGGGTATCTCCAGGTAAGGGACATTTAGCCCATCTTAGTTCAGGGTCAGGTCCGTCCTCGTCCTTTGTACCAAGTTCCAGCTGTTGAGCAGTTTCCATCTCGGAGTCAGCTGTCCGTCCTGACGGGTGGTTTCACTCGACAGGATGACATAGTGGATCCACGACCACAGCCTAACATTAGCCCTGCGAATTTGATGCAGAATTCTGCATGGGCAAATTCCTGGCGGAAATATTTCACCCCTGTGAAAAGGCCCTTGAACTCCAAACAGTCGTTTCTGAGGAGGCAATCGGGTCAGGAGGCAGGCATGTAAAATGTGTTTTCACTGGAGTGGCCCTTTGAGGTAGATTTTCAAAACCAACCGGATAAAAATTGGCCCCAATGGTATCACTGTTGTTCTTCATTACTCTTACCTTAAGCAATGTCTTCACTTTTTGATAATAATACTACATTTTTTTTTCCAAAACTCTAAAAAATGTTGGCTTTTGTAGAACCCCGTGATGAAGGGCATTGTAAACAAGTGCAGAGTAATAAAAATAATGTGCATTTCCTCTTGTTATTGATGTCATTAATTACAATCATTGATCTTAGGCTGGGAGCACATTCAGATTCTAAGATTCACGTTCATTGAAGGTTACACAAGCAGTGAGCACTGATCACTTAAACACAATGTTAAATAGAAGGGATTGCAATAACTCAGCTGGGAAAATTCAGCAATCTGAATGACATCCATCAAGGCTTGGTCATCGGTGGTAGACTAGCCAGGGCCAGGATTTCATACACTACCAATCAACTGGGGTTTTCTCATGATGTGATCAAGTAAAAACATCCAGAGAGAGGGGATCTTCTGGACATAAACAACTCATCAGCGAAAGGGGTCAGAGGAGGATGTCAAGAATTATTTTGACGAACACATGGTGTGCAGTCAAGCAAATGCAGCCAATTACAATGCTGGCGCTCCAACTAGCATGTCCTAATGAACAAAATGTTCATTCCTCAGCACGGATGGGCTATAACAGCAGATTACCGGTGGATGTGTGGTGGCATGCAAACTAGGCAACCTTAATCAGCATGCCCTCGACAGATCATCAGTTGAGAGGATCGTCTGATCAACTGTAAGCACAGGCAGCTCCAGCTGTTTCTTGTTCACCATGTGGAGACAAGCGGCCCCATCGTTGCACCCCTGTGTCTGTCGGAACCTTTTCCAGGCGCTTCGCTGAAGGACATTTGGTCTCATGACAACCACTACATGTACGACCTTTGACTCCCACCATCCCATCTCCTCCGTTTGCAGGGATGTCACAAACAATTAAACTGGACGCTATGGTGGGGAAGCAGGTTGTCTTCAGCGACTAATCCAGGTTTGGTGTTTGCACTGACGATGGCCGTGTTCCTGTCTGGAGACCTCGGGGTGAGCGCATCAATCCTGCCTTTGCTGTGAAGGGGCACAAGTGTGTATAAGGAGCAAAACATTGAGAATACTGTAACTCATATAATAGGTTTGGTATCGCTATAACCACATCAACCTGCAGAATTATTTTAGCATGTCATTTATTCTGCATGGTGAATGCTGTTAGAAAAAATGCCAGAACCGCAGGTTTTGTTAATCTCGCCATCAGAAAAAAATGGAATAAAAATGGATGAAAATGTCATATTCTATGTCATGTTCCCAAAGATGGGAGGGTTGCAGGGGAGCTGCAGAGAGACAGATCAGATCATGCTGCGACTCTGTAAAACTATATAGGAATGGACATTTTTAAATCTGTTTTTTATTGTACATTTTTATATTCAGTAAAATGAACAGAAAAATATTGCAACATGCAAAATGCGATACATTGAAAAGAAAGACAATTAGACCTAATAAATAACCTAAAATGCGTGAATTAAATGTTAGGTAACAAATGTACATGCTTCAAAATATTACAAATATTATATAAACCAGATGTCCAAAGGGCGACAAACAGAAAAGTAGACAGCACATACCTTTCAGTTAATTCTGCTTAATTGTCTGTAAAAGAAGTGTCGGAAAAGCTGCTAAAATAGTAGGAAGAAGGAGGACTCCACAAGTTCTAGGATTAAAGGGGTTGTGCCACTAGGCGTTTTCAGACAGCTCCATATGTTGTGCAGTGGCCCAGGTTGGTACTGCAGGCTGAACGCTATTGAAGTGAATGACCTAGAAGGTCCTTAAGGAGAGATGATACCCTTCCTGATCCACGTCATAGGCCTTTCACTAGGCAAGCCAGAAACTTACTGCACACTGATGAGGGGCAAAAACCCCAAAACAGCTGTCTGGATATGGATTCTGGCTTTTATTCAATTCCCAATCATTGTTGTAAAAACTTGTTTAAAGGGTCTGACATTGATTTGAATGAATGCTGCCATCCAATAGGTGGCGCTGCAGAGGTATTGTTCTATCTTCCTTATTTGTATATATTTCCCAGAGGAGCATGCATGGCCTTATAAGTCTCCTCACTCACCTCCTAGGTGTCTCCACACACCTTCTAGGTGCTTTTCTTAAGGAGAGATAACATCCAATGATAACACGCTATGGACTTTTATTTATGTTATTACTCTCCCTAATCAATCAGAGCCTATACTTGCTCTCTGATTGCCACTCCTTCTGAAAGGGAGTGAGAAAATGAGAATTTTCCCATCTGATCACTCCTGTTTGCCTAGTGTTGGTTATTTATTGACTCATTGACCCAGTCAAAGTACAAGAAGGTGGACATATCTCTCAACAGTCCGTTAAAATAACTGCAATCTGCAGGTTGTCTACTTTCCAGAAATAGATTGTTCTGGAAGAGTTTTCTTTTTGACAGCTGGTCCTGTGCTTCTGCACTTGGTCTTCTGCTTCTGCAGCTAAAGTTCGGGACTCAATTTTTCATTCATGCGATTTTATGGCATGTACGGACGACTGTAAAAACACACGCATAAAAGAGCCCTTACCCTGTAGGCAGTATCTGTGGTAGGATCCATGTAATATCATTACACAGACTGAGAAATTTACCAGTTTCAGACAAGTAGATCTGAGCTGGTCAGAACTGAGATCACATGACTATCTGAGGAAAAAGAGCCTGGGAGATTCTGATAGGGAGAAATAACTAACCAAGGGCATAGCAACTAACTTACATATGGGAGATAACTATATAATGAATAAATAGAAAAATCACCTTTAAATATATAATTGCCCTTAAGAAATCCAGCAAAGCTGTGCTGCAACAAAATCATATCATATCTTGTCAGGTGACAAAACTTTACTGAGCGAGACAATGGAAATTCTTTTATTTTCAATGGGAAACTTTTTGATTTTTGAATGAAATTAGAAAAGAATATTAACATGTGATTGGCTCATCATTATATTTTTTTTGCATTTTTTTGCCTTCAGCATTAATGGAGAATCTGAGAAAATCTGGAGCAAATGTAACACACTGGCCTAATGACCCGCTAACACCAATTTAGAGACCGTAAAACTTTCACATCCCTTATCAGTGGACTCATTAAGTATTTACTCCTATTCTCATTGTGTTCCCGTATTTTTTTAAGTGCAAATTAATCACACCATGTCTGTGTCGTTTTATATGTATGTGTGTATATATATATATATATATGCCTCTTCGGATCTATTTCATTCAGCCTGAGAGCTTAGTCACACGGGCACATCGGCGCCTGTGTTCCTGCAGGAAGGAGACGGCCGCACTTCAGGACAGACGTCTCTCTGCAGTGCCGAAAGAAAGAAAATGTGACGGCTTCATTGCCGGTCATGTGTTCTTTCTTCTGCGCTGCTGGGAGTCGTCTGTCCTGAAGTACGGCCGTCTTCTTCCAGCAGTAAGGGCACAGTCACACAGGCACATCGGCGCCCATGTGACTAAGCCCTGAAGAAGAACCCCAAGTAGGTTTGAAAGCTCGCAATTACATCATGCCTTTTTGTTAGCTACTAAAAGGTATCATATCTAGAGATGAGCGAGTATACTCGCTAAGGCACATTACTCGAGCGAGTAGTGGCTTAGCTGAGTATCCCCCCGCTCGTCTCTAAAGATTCGGGGGACGGCGCGGGTAACAGGTGCGTTGCGGCGGGGAGCGGGGGGGAGAGAGGGAGATCTCCCCTCCGTTCCTCCCCGCTCTCCACCGCCGCTCCCCGCCGGCCCCCGAATCTTTAGTGACGAGCGGGGAGATACTCAGCTAAGCCACTACTCGCTCGAGTAATGTGCCTTAGCGAGTATACTCACTCATCTCTAATCATATCTACAAGATTACTTGGTTTCTCTTGCTGAGCACAGTCACATTTTTGAGTTATATCACAAACACAAAAAAATTACTTGGTCATACTTTTCATAATTCAGCATCAGTAGCCCTACACACGTCAGTGTATCTTTAAGGAAGTTACTTTTTTTGCACTTAGGCTGTAGAAATAAATGGCTAATTGAACACTATTGCTGTGTCTGCGAATCTCATACATGATTAGACCCTGTGTATTCTGGAATGCTATTCTCAAGTCTTCACTGTGCATTTTGCTAGAAAATCGATGCGGCGAGAAGATCACAAACACTGTGAATGTAATATCAGCTAAATTAGATAAAACTGGATTAATAGGTTTCAGATGGAAAGCAAAAAAAAAAAGTCATCTGCAAATCCAAATGAAAAACTCACAGATACCTAAACCCGTCAACACTTCATATTTATCAGAGAAATTCCAGGACATCTCATATGGGCAACAAAGAATAGATTTGCAATCTCTTGCATAGCGCCGTGTGTTCAGGATGATCAGAAGATATCTCCCTAATTCGTCTGCTGCTCCAGTCATAGAATAACTGTAATAATGATGGCACTATTACTCAAACAGTGACTTGGAAAATGGTCTTTTATTATGATTCCTGGCATCGATGGATTTATCATCATACATATAGCCGTGGCATAATGCCTTTACTTTTTGGAGACAACAGAATTGAATAATGAAGGAGCTAAGAAGTCGTAATAGAAACCGAGAAAGAAGTCGGGAAAGTTTAATTTGTCATTTCTTTCTATTTTGAAGTTTGATATAAAATGAAGTTAAAGGACCAAGTCGGAAGATAAGGTTTCTTTAGATTAGGGCATGTGATTAATGTCCTGACAAAGATAGAATAGTACAGGGAGAGTACTATGGGGGGGTTCAGAGGTAACATCAAAGGTCCTTAGGAAGACACCTGTTTTAGAAATGGCACTTGGTAGATTTTGCATTGGAACCCAGAAGCTTCAAATTATGTCACGGGAATAGTGTAACCGATTGCAATAACTATATGGCCACTGGTATTCCAATCATTACCTTCAACCTAACTCCAAGAAATAGCTTTTTTACTCATGAAAGGTGTTGACTCCAAATCACATTCCCTGTTCAAATGCCCTATTAGGACATATGAGTGTCCTAGAATAGAGATACCCGCTTGGGACCCCCCTCTATGACCCACAACAGAGAACTACTCTCTAATAGTGGCTTCCATACTGATGGACTTTGTGCAGTCTACAGAATGGCCATTAAAGGGCTATTGCAGGCATTTACAATTGGGACAACCTAAGAACTATGTATCAATATATATGTGGACAATGCAGTGATCTCTCTCATGATATATTTATACCCAGGACTGTAACTGTAGCAAGAGGGTATCTATGTCTAGAAGGTTTCTGCACTGACATAGAAGAGGACTGTTCACTGTAAGAGTGGTAAGATTATGGAACTCTCTGCCTGAAAACATAGTGGTGGTCAACTTAATAAAAGCGTTTAAGAGGGGCCTGGATGTCTTTCTTAAGTGTTACAATATTACATGTTATAACCACTGATTACTTCAGAAGGGTCGGTGATCCAGGGATTATTCTGATTGCCAGATTCAACCTATTACCCCCAAATGGATTAACATTGGGGGGGGTAATAGGCTGAACTGGATGGTCATACATCTTTTTTCGCGGCCTAACATACAATGTTATTATGTTTCTATGGCCTAGCTTGAGGATAGGTAATTAAGGGTTGGTAGGCAGGAGTCCTCTGCTCAGGATCCTCATTGTGAGATCCTCATTGCAGTCAGACCTGGAAGTGTAATAGCATTGGTCCCATTGATTTCAGTGGGAGCAAAGCCTTACTATTACACTTCCAGCGCTGACCACCAAATTCAAATTTAATTCAGCTGAACTGACAATAGTTGGAGGCTCAGCTGATCAGCGAGCATCCTAGGCGACAGACCCCCATCAATAAACTATTGATGGCCTGTCAGCTGAGGATTAGTCACCAATGGTAAATGCCCGGAAAACTCTTTAAATCTGAATAGCAATCATATCATACTACATTCTCACACCAGTTTCTGCTGCAGGGGAAATGTATGACTGGCCACATCTCCTCTAGGCAAAATCACCAGGCATGACGGGAGTAAGACCCAGGGTGATCAGATGTATGTCCCTGGTCCCACATTCTGAAATAATGCAAGAATGTTGGTCAAGAGCTCTTTTTCATGTATGTTGAATGGCAGTTGGGGTTCAAAGTGTGGGTGGGCATATTTGACAAGATTTTGTCAAATTTTGGTGTATTTGAAGCCTCCTCCTTTTCCTCTCGGCACACTCCTTGTTTAATAAGGTGCAAAAAAACATGTAAATCTGTTACAATGCATGTATGACAGTTTTCTTTTTGTGCATTTGGCACATTTGTAATAATAAATCTGCCCTAATTGTAAACTTTAGTTTTGTAATGTGTCACAAGACTAAATATAAAATTCACCTCCATTTAAACATCCTGTCCACCAGCTGAGCTATCAAAGGTTAAGGCCAAACCTTCGATAGCTCAGCTGGTAGAGCAGATGATTGTAGTAGATAATTAGCAATCCTTAGGTCGCCGGCTCCATTTAAACATGAAAACTTACATATGATTGTGAGCAGTTTTATATTCCAGAGCTGATTGTCATGTATGACTGGTCTTGTCGGTACAACTGAAGATGATTAATTCTGGAGCTAAGCATTGGTTCAGACCAGTTAATGGAATATCTATGGTCAAATGTAGGAGGCTAGCATGGACAACAACAAGTAACTATGATAAAGGCTACAAGGTATCACCTGAACTGCCGAAATCGAGCTGGCCACTGAAGTGGAGCACCCACCCTGAAAAGAGTGCCCCCACTACAGGTGAGAAGTCAAGTCCAGATCCTAGAAGAACAAGCAACATCGACCACAGAACACCAAGCTACAGAGTATTAGGCACGAAATACAGGGAAACTTATCACTAACGTTTCGAATATAGAACTGTTGAGCACAGATTCACTGAACACAGGTCCACAATACACTGGCCAGTACAGAAGCACTATAGTCAGCATCCTTTGTATAAAGGGCCGGTTCAAATACCCTCACAGAAAGATGGATAGGCTATCTGGGCTAAAAGACAGCCTGGTGGGGGGCGTGGCCTGAATGCCGACCGAGCCAGTCGCATCTTACTGAGCTCTCCCGGCTTAATCTCTTCCCTAGCGACTCACAAGCGACAGAAAGAGGGAAAAATCAACTTGCCAGCATCAGCAGAGACCGGAGACACCGCGGAGATGTCAAAAAGGAGGACGTGCAAACACCCTCCACACAGAGTGTCGGATTTCTTCACAGCCCACACTGTCGGCAGAGACGGAGCAGCAGTCACTGACAGCCCCCCCGCTCCTCCTAACCCCGACACTGAGGGAGAAGATGTGAGCCCTGCAGCTGCCGCTGCTTGCTCTGAAGAAGCTAACACTGCCGGCACTGAGACAGGAGGAAGCACCGGAGGCTCTGCACAGCGCAGACTACCACAGGCACCCCGAGAACAGCGTCAGAGAAGGGTGAGTGGAGAAACTTTCCCCCATAATTCAGGCGGGAAAACAGATAAAATGGCGCCCATAGCTAAATCTCAAAGAGAGGGAAACCCTTCCCCCTCTTCAAGCCCAGAAAAACAAAGGCCAAGAATAACCTCACCATCCCCCTCAACCCCTAACCTGTACTTATCTGAGGATCCGATGCTAACCCTCCCCTCCTCAGACCAACCTGCTTTGGAACTCTTTATTAAAAATATAATGGTTGCGCTGAGAAAATCAATGCATAATGATTTTAATCTGCTATCATCCGCTGTAAACGCATCCCTCCAAGATCTGGGCGAGCGTACGGAGCACATAGAAAATAAGATGGAGGAGTTAACTACCTCGCATAACAATTTGATTGACTCCCATTATTCCTTAGAAGACGAAGTTACCGCCATTAAAAAGAAGCTAGCGGATTTAGAAGATAGGAACAGGCGTAACAACATAAAGTTCCGTGGGATACCAGAGAACATTAACCAATCCAACTTGAATAAACACCTTTCCCAGCTCATTAACGCCATTCTCCCAGATATACCAGAATCTGAACGGATCATCGATAGAGCCCACAGACTCCCCAAACCAAACTTCCTCCCCGCAGAAACCCCAAGAGATGTCATAGCACGTATTCATTTCTTTCATGTAAAAGAAGCTATGATGCAGGCATCCAGAAAAATGGGCACTCTCCCAGAACCTTTCTCAAAAATTCAGATGTTTGCTGATTTATCTCAAGCAACAATTCAAGCAAGAAAATCATTCGCTCCGATTACCGCAGCCTTACGCGCAAATAAGATCCTATACAAGTGGGGTTTTCCTACGAAATTATTAATCCACAAAGAGGGGTCCCTCCATGTGATTTCATCTCCTCAAGAAGGCAACAAAATCCTAACATCATGGAATATCTCCATACCAAGGGATGCACAAAACACCACAGCTGCAAGATCAAACAAAATCCCCAATTCCTGGGCCCGAGCAACAACCACTTGAAAACCAACCCCGGTTGGATCCCATACTCTCACATCTCTCGACTCTCCCTACCTTGAGTACATTTTCCCAAAGCACTCCAAGTGGAAGAGATTGACTTTAGGTGAACGTTTATCCGTTCCCCACAAGTATGCAGGCAATAACCCTGCTTTCCACACTGTTCTACGTTTCTGCTTTGTTCTCTTACCTTATCTTTGCAGGAATCAAGATTTAAGTACTACAACTCTTCGACTTAAAGAACATGATGCCTTTCCAGCAGTATGTATAAGCATTAATGTTGTTGTTGTTATTGTTTGCACGGTCTTTTACTATTCTCAGTGTAGTACCGGTCACTTAATTAGTAGCCATGTCACTTAAACTTACATCCCAAAATGCAAGGGGGTTAAACTCACCTTTAAAAAGAGCATCAATATGGAAAGATGCCAGACAATCAGGGGCGGAAGTGATATGCGTACAAGAAACTCACTTCTCTTTCTCAGCATGTCCAAAATTCACCAACAAAAACTTCCCTCTAATATATATGTCCTGTGCCCCTAAAAAGCAAGCAGGAGTTCTGATTGCTTTCAAATCAAATATTAATTTTATCCACAAAACAAGCCTCGTAGACCCAAAGGGCAGATACCTTGCTGTGGTTGGCACTATAAATGAGTGTCCCATCACGATCGCTAATATCTATGCTCCAAACAAATCGCAAATCTTCTTCTTAAACAGGACAATAAAGAAAATAAAAAGAATACAAATGGGAAAGTTGATAATTTGTGGCGATTTTAATAGCATCCCGGATAGGAATCTAGATTCAACAAACAAACATAGGACCTCCCCCACACTCTTTCCTTGGCTACACAAAGAGGCATTATATGACTCGTTCAGATGCCTAAACTCCTCATCTAGAGAATTTACCCATTTCTCCCACAGGCACAAATCATTCTCACGTATCGACCTGTTCCTAGTAGATAGATGGACCCTCCCATTAGTCACCTCCTCAGAAATAGGTACAGCCACATGGTCGGACCATGCCCCAATAACATTAAAAATAAATTTAGGACACCCCAAAATAAACACAAAAATTTGGCGCATCAATGTCCCTCTAATTAAATCTCCAAAGAACAAAAACACAATAACCAAAGCTTTAGAGGAATACTTTAGTTTAAATGAAGACCCAGAGATAAGCCCCTTCACCCTATGGAACGCCCATAAAGCGGTTATCCGGGGCATACTAATCAAACTAAACTCCCAACACAGAAGAAATAAGCAAAAATCAATAGATGAACTCCTAAGTCAAATACAAATAATTGAAAAGAGATTACAAACATCCCCTTTGAATACAGATCAAATAGAATTGAGCAATCTTAGAAGAAAATTACGGGCTATTCTTAATAGAAGAACACAATGAAAACCATATGTTTATGAAAGCCAACTACTACTCTCATCATAATAAGCCGTCCAAACTGATGTCAAATAAAGTAAAGCCAAAGCACATCAAAGCAAAAATCCCCTTTCTAATCAAATCAAACAACTCCAAAACTAAGCTCACTCATCCACAAGACATAGCTAACGAATTTAGCTCATTCTACGCCAACAAATATAACCTAAAAAATGACACAGCAACACCCCAACCGAACTCAGACACTATCAACAACTTTCTAGAAAAAATGTCCCTCCCCAAAATTGATCCCTTGCGCTATACACTAGACGATCCCATTTCAACAAAAGAAGTCATCTCCGTGATAAAACTACTAAAAAACTATAAATCGCCCGGACCTGATGGCTTTACAAATGAATATTATAAAACATATGCCCAAATACTATCTCCTTACCTTGCCTCTATTTTTAATGAAGACATGCACTCAGGAGGTATGCCCTCGGAGAAGCTTCAAGCCACTATTGTCACAATCCCTAAGCCCGGAAAGCCAACAGATACACCCGCAAACTTTAGACCCATTTCCCTCTTCAACTCTGACACAAAACTACTATCAAAAATCTTAGCGTTAAGGCTACTCCAAATACTCCCAAATTTAATACATAGCGATCAGGTGGGCTTTGTTAAGGGCAGACAATCATCTGATGGCACAAGGAGGCTTATTAACCTCCTAGCCGGGGTGGGGTCGAGTCAGGCGCCTTCTCTCCTCCTTGCCCTGGATGCAGAGAAGGCGTTTGATAGACTTCACTGGGGCTTCATGTTCGCCACTCTGGAGAAGTTCGGCGTGGGAGGTAATTTTCTAAGGGCAATCAAGGCTCTATACTCCTTCCCATCTGCCAGAGTATTAATAGATGGGACCTTGTCCAAGCCCTTCCTGATAATGAACGGCTCAAGACAGGGCTGCCCTCTTTCGCCATTGCTATTTATAATGGTAATGGAACCGATGGCAGAGCTCATCAGAACCTCACCTTTCATCAGTGGCTTCCCTAGTGGAGGCAGACAACACAAGATCGGATTATATGCTGACGATGTAATTCTAACGCTGTCTAACCCACTAGAATCTTTAAGAGCAGCACAAAACATCATAGCAGATTTCAGTAACACATCCTATTATAAGCTAAACATAAATAAGTCCCAAATCCTAGGAATAAACATCCCCTCCTTGTTGAAACAAGCCATCCAATCCGAATTCAGGTACACATGGAAAACCACGATCCCATATTTAGGGATAACCATATCCTACCCACTTTCAGAAATGATCTCAGCTAACCTAGACCCCCTATGCCTTTCAGTTCAGGAGGAATTAAATTCCCTGAGCAAATTTGAATATTCGTGGATTGGGAGAATCACGCTTTACAAAATGATAATATTACCCAAACTTTTATACATCTTCCGCACAATGGCTCTCCCAATACCACACACCAAAGTGATGGAATTCCAAAAGCAACTATCTAAATTCATATGGAATAACAAAAGACCCAGAGTTGCGTCCACGATTCTATCTCTCAACCGCAGGCAAGGGGGTCTGGGAGTACCGGATCTATGGGCATACTGTCAGGCCATAAACCTAAACATATCCAAATCCTGGTTTGATGAGATACACCCCTCACCCCCATGGCTCTATATTGAAAAACAATTCAATAAAAACAGAGGGCTAAACTCCCTTTTATTCGCAGCAACATCAGCCGCAACTATTTCTCATTCTCCCTTAGATCTGAACCTACAAGGCCTATCCCCTCCAATGTTAGCCACTTTACAAGCATGGAACATCTGCAACCTTAAATCAAAAGCGAGCTTAAGTAAAAAAGAAATCAAACTTCCGATAGAGACCCTTACATATTATATCCCAGGGCTTTCAACTTCAGCTTGGTCGAAAGCAGGAATAACATGTATCTCAGACCTATATTCAGAGGGAAGGATTCTCTCCTTCCAAACAGTAAAAGACAAATATAATATTCCTTCCAATGAGCTATACACATATTATCAGATACGGTCTTGCTTGACAACATCTCATCTGGGAAAATGTTCTCTACCTATCAAACTAATTTCTTTATTTTCCGGACAAAAGCAACTAAAGTCCTCTCTGACAGGGAGACTCTACAATGTCCTTGCAAGAGATCTAGGCCCAAAAAAGAAGATGCATCTATTGAACTGGGAAATAGACCTGAGAAAATCATTTTCTATTGACCAATGGTTGACAGCCTTTACCTGGGCAAACAAATCTACCCTGTCTGCAGATCTTCTCCAAGTATATTACAAAATCCTAACCAGATGGTATTATACACCCTCTAAATTAGCAAGATACATTCCAAACATCGACAAAAACTGTTGGAGGGGTTGCAGCCAAGTGGGCTCCCTTATACACTTATTTTGGGACTGTACATTTATACAATCCTTCTGGAGAGAGATTTTCCAAATTGTTTGGAGAGTTTCGGGCCATATGGTTCCTAAATCTCCGGAACTTGCGCTACTATTACTGAATTGCAGCAATATACCTCCTCATGACCGAAAGTTGGTATGCCACTTGCTGATGGTGGCGAAATTGGCCATAACCAGGAAATGGAAATCTACAACCCCTCCAACAATATCTGAAGTACTAGATATTATGGCAGATCACTGTTCATATGAAAAGATACTCGCCTTGGCAGGGGACTCTATGCCCAATTTCCTTCGCACTTGGAACCCCTGGATTAGATATATGCAAAAAAACCCTTGACTAATTAAATATATATAAGAAACCTTACTGATGTTAACTGAGGATGTGATGTACAAGACCGTTTAACATTTTAATGTTTTGAGATAAATGTAAAACTGTTTCAAAGTTTTTTTTCTCACAATTCTGTTCGGCGTTATAAACACTACTTATGTAAAGTCAATGGAATCTGATGCTCATACCACCTGCTATTTACATTGTTGCTGGAAAAACAACTAATTTACACCTTGCATTTTAAGATATATGGATCCTTAACAATGTATAATTCAAAGAAAAGATTTGACTTGTAACACAACTGTATTTTGTTAAACCCAATAAAAATTATTTGTTAAAAAAAAAAAAAAAAAGACAGCCTGGCCAGCCTATCAGCGTTGGAACTGAAGGAAGCTGTTAATCCGTCGGCACTCAGAAATGTTGGGAGTTTGCCTTTAGGGTTGCCGAGGGTCATAAATGGCTAACAACACTAAATGACTCTGTGCATGCACTGCCCAGCGCATCATGTGGTCCAGGGCTGAAGTTGTGATGTCACCACGGATCAGCGCCAGTAACCTGGAAGTCAGGACACTGTTAGCGTTGCGACACTGATCTTCTGCAATTAAAGTACCAGTTTCCACTCATAAAGGAGTTATCTTGGATTAGAATAAAGGAGTTGCTTTTTTCCACTTTTTTATGTACTACGTCTAGTATCACCGCTCAGCCCCATTGGATCTTCATCGTGAAGAGCTCTAATACCCCCACACGAGAAGGGAATTAAGTATTTTGTGTCTGCAAGTGTAATGTCAAACTTCGGGGTCCTAAATCAAAATCCATAACAGAGCCTCTACTTACCATGGAGTTATCAGTCACCTTTGTATATTGTTGAACTAGAACTTGTATTGTAGCCCAGATTACATCAATCCAATTAGACATTTTCCATGACAAGGGCTACTTTTTCTCTTGGCATATGATTGTGAACATAGAATGCTCTTGGCCATGCTGGATGCAACAATCTAGCTTTCTATGGGTATTATATGTAACATCATCAGGCAACTGGCAGCTCCGGGACTAAACGCAAAGTAAACTAGAAAAGACGTCATGGAAATGCTGCAAGCGAATGAACATTGCCAACATGCGGGGTGTTACTGCAGGGGTTGGCACAGGGTGACCTCCACTGCAGGGTGCCCGCCGGTATGTGCAGTTAATTGCTAGCAGGCTTGTTTTGAGCATCTAAGCTGCTCCTAATGAAGAAAACAGTTGTTGGTTTCCCTTCTTTCTAAGTAATTATGTGATTAATTCGGATATGAAAATGTTTCAGAAAACACTGGATTATATCCTGTCAAGGGAATTTGTCAAAAATGTGAAGAGCTTAAGGTATATCCTTAAAAGAGCATGACTCAATATTAAACAAATGTGTACATTGAGAAGTAGGTTTATGAGGACTTAGGAGGTTTATCCACACCAACTTGCAGTTTCTAAATAGTTATAATCCACATAATGGGTTAACTAACTTTGTAAATCCGTTGGATTATTTGTTTTGCATTGACCCTGAGTTACAGACTGTTCTTCTGGTTGCCATTGAAACAGTCAACAAGCTTGTTGTTAGACACACCTTTAGCTAGACACTATTAACCCTTTGCAATCCAATTTTGGATTCAGGGTTTCCTAGGGGGCTGTCTCTTACTGCCATTGTACAATAGCGCCATCTGCTGACTAGAGCCAGTACTGCGGTATGTGACATGCCAGAGAGGCCCCCCGACAACAGAACGGTCAGCAATATACAGTAAAAATACCCTGCCGGATGTCTTCCGACACCAGAGCTGCACAGGCTTCGATCAGAATGTAGGAAGACGGCAGTGTATTGGAAAAGGTTAACCCCTTAAAGACCAATAATTGTACATTTATGGCTCTTGGTCCTGGGCTTTAATCCTGGCTGATGGTAAAAATACGGTGTGCGATTAAAGCTCCTGCAATGTAGCAGGAGCAGGTTGGGTCCTCAGCTATTAGTCACAGCTGAGGACTCAGTGAAGAAGACAGAAGTGGTTAAAAACAACTTCAGCCTTTTCCTTTACAGGACAGATAGCAGAAGTGTTACTTCTGCTATTTGACCCGGCAATCATGTGTCCACCAGATGCCCCCTGCCACTGCCAGACGCAGATTGGCTCTTTTAGTGACTACTATGACTACAGAGAAATGTTTTCCCTGTAACGGGGGCTTCTATGGATGCTGCTCCTATAGATGCTGCAGCTACAGTGGAAAAGTGTGAATTTTTTTTTAAAAAAGGCAATGTGAATGACCCCCAGAGGTTTTATACAACGTCATGGGAGACATAGATGTTAAAAAAATGTTACATAAATAAGTCAAGCAAAAACAGAATAAAATGCAAATATATATGAAAAAAGAAAATGACCGACTGCCGACGCCAACTAAAACCTTTGCCGCATGCGCCCTGTAATCTGAGACTATACACATTATATATTAAAACATCCAAAACAAAATGAGAAACCCATTCCTGTATGTTATTTTAGTGTAAATATACCAATTTTAAGGATGAACAACTATATATTTCAAAAAATATGAGAGTTCAGCTCTGAAGTATACAAAAGTGTTAAAGCAGCACTGAACTATAATACAGCATAAAACAATATGATTGCAAATTTAAGTTTCCCATTTGTTTATAGGCAAACTGATAAAGTTTTAGGCAGCATACCACCACCTTGAGCTGTGTGCACTGAACAGTTATTAGGAGGGAAAAAGTCACAATTGTCCCGGGGACTTCACAGCTATATAAGCTAGACAGAGAAAGAGGTCAGCACGCAAAGGCCTCAATAAAGAGAATTTTTTAAATATTTATGATAGAATTATATAAAAATATCACATTACAGAAGAGATCAGTCCCCCCCCCCCCCCAAAAAAAAAATGCATCAAAAAGGGAAGGCATCTAGCATGTCATGTAAATAGAGACAAGTGTATGCAAGAGATATCCAATGCTATCATAGTCATGTTTACAGTGGGGACCATAATACAACAAGCATATTAAATACTACATATTCACATGTACTGGGCAATAATAGGAACATGAACAAAACAATGGTGCCAACCTTATAACCTGCACCCCAGCTACATGAGCTAGTCAATAATTAGTTGTAATCCATGTGCCCAACTGTTCGAGGCCTTGAGGACCAGTCAACTAATCTTTTTCCATGCCCTATCTTTCAGTTCACCTTGGTGGCTCTTGCAATGCTATCTTAGGTACAAAAACAAGCCAAAACCTACACTTCAGCCACGTCTGCCCCATCAACACTAGCACTGTATTAGGGATATTATGAGGATCACACTCATCATCCATACTCTAACTAGTTACATATACTAATCAGTACATATTAAATTACCACCAGCACTTTTGGGTCCCATATCCCTTAGTCCTAGAAATGATGTCCCAACCCATCTTGACTGAAGAAGGGGTTCCCCCCGAAACACGTATCCTATGCTGTTTTTTTTTAATATACCTAATAAAAGAGACGTTGGATAATACATCCTACCATTCCACCATCTCTTCTGGAGTGTTGCATCTATCCACCAGTCTTTTCTTTCTATAGCTCTTCACACATTTGGCGTGCCCACCTTTGGTGGTTATCCTGGTTGGCAGCAGCTCCACAGTTCATTCATTCTTCACAGCCCTTCCTAAGGCTTTTTTGGTCTCTAGATATTCCTCTGGGACCAAAGCCTCCGATACCACTGGGTTTTGCTCCACTCTCCTGGGCAATGTATGAAAGTGTTATTAAAAGTAATGCTGACGGAGCTGAACCAGTGGTACTGTTTTGGGTCGAATTATGCTAAGAGTTTGGTTCGGCATGAACCTTAAAGGAGATGTCCCGCGCCGAAACGGGTTTTTTTTTTTTTAAACCCCCCCCCCCGTTCGGCGCGAGACAACCCCGATGCAGGGGTTAAAAAAACCACCCGCACAGCGCTTACCTGAATCCCGGCGGTCCGGTGACTTCAATACTTACCGCTGAAGATGGCCGCCGGGATCCTCTATCTTCGTGGACCGCAGCTCTTCTGTGCGGTCCACTGCCGATTCCAGCCTCCTGATTGGCTGGAATCGGCACGTGACGGGGCGGAGCTACACGGAGCTACACGGAGCCCCATAGAGAACAGCAGAAGACCCGGACTGCGCAAGCGCGGCTAATTTGGCCATCGGAGGCCAAAAATTAGTCGGCACCATGGAGACCAGGACGCTAGCAACGGAGCAGGTAAGTAAAAAACTTTTTATAACTTCTGTATGGCTCATAATTAATGCACAATGTATATTACAAAGTGCATTATTATGGCCATACAGAAGTGTATAACCCCACTTGCTGCCTCGGGACATCTCCTTTAACCGAGTATTTAGCAAAGTTCTACCTGAAACAAGGTTCTATTGGTTCAGTTAGCTGAGCATTAGTCCTGAACACTGGTTTATAACACTGTTTAAAAGCCATAAAAGAAGGGCTTTTTGGCTTTTAGACAATGTTATATACCAGTTTCATGGATTTTGGTGAACTTCCAGTTCGCTTTGAACCAATTCGGACCGAACTGAACTTTTCGAAAAAGTTCAGTGAACCAGGAAAATGAACTTTTCAAAAGTTTGCTTATAACTAATTAAAAGGCAATCACTGGAGGGACAAGATGGCCCGGCTCAGGTTCACGGATTTTGGCCATATAATGCAATCAGAGTTGCTAGAAAAATCTATAATGCCTGGACAGATCAGTGGCAAAATAAGACCCGGCCGCCAAAGAACACGATGGCTGATACTGTCAGATCTGACACTGGCATGGATATCACACAACTGATAGAACCAGTGCAAAACCGAAAAACATAGAGGGAGCTCGCCTTTATGGTCGCTGAGGGTCGTGAATGACTAAATGGCTAATAACAAACAATTAAAAGGCTTATTTTGTGTTATTCACTGCTTACCGCTAAGTGAACACTGGCTTTGCAACTCAATGATTTAGTTTTTTTGTTAAGCTTTTATTTTTTTTTAAATTTTTGTGATTTTTTACTTCTACCAATAATAATATAAAGTTTCATTAAGGTGGCCTAAATTAGTAGTAAAAGCTCTTAACAGTTGGTAAAGCTACATCCAAGCTATCATTACACATTTTTTACCTACTGCAGTTTTCTTAGGTTACCAAAGCATCTCACTAAGAAATATGAAACAAGAACCACAGAGAACTATTAAATACTGGGGATATAATGCTATAAAGACATTCCAGCCACACTGCTGTTTTATAGGCCAGATGCTCATCTCTTTCTGCAGTTTTCTCTCATGCTCTCACTGACCTTGAGCGCAACAATGAAAACAGACCTGGGATATATTAACCCCTCATTAGGTAGATAGAGCATTTGCATACATTTTGGACAGCTTGTATTGTGAGAGGGAAGCTGCTTTTCATCTGTTTCATCAAATAGATTATTTCGGATGGTATAAAAAACTAATTCTGAGCAGCCTTATTTGCATTGTTGGAGGTTAGCTTGGTTGCTGGTCTTCTCACCCATAGTTGTGGAATCCCCCCATTGGGCTAATGTTTATTGAAGGTTAACGGCCTGGTATATGGCAGCACAATAGTATCAATGGCATTTTTTTCCCCTTTAATGTAACTATTTTAAAAATTCTTCTGGTTACCCTTGGAAACAGACAAGTTTTGTCTCCTCCCTGCTGTCAGGCATGTCACCTTATAGCTCCTCTCCAACCTTAGGAATGATATCTGAACATCCACAATGCACTGCTCTTTATCTCGTGACTAAATTGCTATTTTTTTATTTTTATTTCATCAGGGTTGCCTCAGATTAATTACGTGGGGTCGCCCTCATCAGGGCAGGCACTCCACTTTTAGGTAGAGTCTCATCGCATTAGTAGGTATGGGTCAGATTTCTTCCTCCTCCACCTTTGGTTTTGTTATCAATATTTCGTGTTCTCCGCTTAAGTATACTGTGTGTCTATATACATCTCTTTGGACACCTAGTTATGTCTGATCCAGACAAGGTGTTTTGTGTCCGGCTTGGATATAACAGTAGCTTTGGGTGTAAATGGAGAAGGAAACATCATGTAAGATTAGTGCAAGATAAGGAAAGGACAAGGAGGAAATTTACTTAAAATGGTGCTTCTTATGCAAGTCTTAAATGTAAGAACGTTGGAGCAATAATTTTTAAGAGGTGCATATTAAAGTTAAAGAGGCCCTGTCTGGGTCTGACACCACAGCTTTGCAGCTGCTGTTCTATTGGCTCCAACAATTTACTTCTTTTGTTTATACTCTTCCCCTTCCCGTTTTCCCTTACAGGCTCTCCTTAGACTCAGCTTCCAGCACTTTCAATGCATTTAGTGGGTGGTTTCCATCATTCAGTGTCAATGGGTAACATTATACTTGATTGAGGGCTTAGTCACACGGGCACATCGGCGCCCATGTTACTGCAGGAAGAAGACGGCCATACTTCAAGACGGATGTCTCTCTGTAGTGCCGGGAGAAAGAATATCTGACCGGCTTCATTACCGGTCATGTGTTCTTTCTTTAGCGCTGCGGGGTGTTGTCCTTCTTGAAGTACGGCCATCTTCTTCCTGCAGTAAGGGCTTAGTCACACGGGCACATCGGCGTCTGTGTACGGGTGCCGATGCGCCTGTGTGACTAAGCCCTGACAGTGAGCGGTAGGGACCACCTACTTGACACATTTACAGTGCCAGGAGCTGAAGCTAAGAAGAGCCGCAATAGTGGAATAGGGGTAAGTATGAACGTATTAACGTATACATGTTCAAGTAGGTTGCTATATGGGTGAGATTGCCTTCCTGAAAATATGTCTCAGCTAATAAGTAGTATTAGATATAAAGATAAACAGATATGATATAGATAGATAGATAGATAGATAGATAGATGGATATGAGATAGATAGATAGATAGATAGATAGATAGATAGATAGATAGATAGATAGATAGATAGATAGATAGATGATAGGGAGCAGATAGATAGATAGATATGAGATAGATAGATAGATAGATAGATAGATAGATAGATAGATAGATAGATAGATAGATAGATAGATACATGGATATGAGATAGATAGATAGATGATAGGGAGCAGATAGATAGATAGATATGAGATAGATAGATAGATAGATAGATAGATAGATAGATAGATAGATAGATAGATAGATAGATAGATAGATAGGAGATAGATACATAGATATGAGATAGATAGATAGATATTGATAGATATGAGATAGATATTAGCTAATCTCCTATCTATCTATCTATCTATCTCCTATCTATCTATCTATCTATCTATCTATCTATCTATCTATCTATCTATCTATCTATCTATCTATCTATCTATCTATCTATCTATCTATCCAAACAGTAAATGATGATGAAGACTACACAACCTGAGAATGATGGCATCATAAGAATGGATTTTAATTTTATCATCCTTCTAAACATATTAAGTAGTTATGTCATTCTTCTAAGGAGGGAAGTTTTATTTCCAACAGCATGATTACTGCTAAAGGTTTGTAACCACTGTCTCCTATGGTTTCATGATAATTGTGGTTCCAATCGATTGGTGGTCCATGGACATTGAAAAGGAAAGGAAGCTGCAGATTTCAGTATCGCCTGCTGCAGGCTTTATTAAGCTTCTTCACATAGCCTTGAATCCTATCATGTAGTATACTTCACATTAGATTCACATGTCAGAAAGCATCGTGGTGTGAATAATTGGATCATTCAGAGTTTGAATATCATAGCAGCTCCTATTTTATAATCTGGAGATTTATTTGTAAAACCTGACAAACAGAATTTTTTCCTTTTAATTATTTAACCCCTTGTAGACAAGGACCTTTTTTTGTTTATTCCTCCCCACTTTGGAAAAATCGTAACTCTTTTATTTTTTAGCCATCAACGTAGCTGTCTGAGGGCTGTTTTTGAGGGAGAAGCTGTATTTTTCAATGGTATGTCCTGAAAACCTTTAGAAAAATTCTTAGTGGAATAAAATGGAAAAGAACCCCGCAATTCTCCCATCTTTGGAGGCGGGTATCTTGTGTTTACGGTGTACACACTGCGCCACAAATAACATGATGTCTTTATTCTGTGGTTCAGTGCGATTGCAACAATACAAAATTTATATATCTATTTCATTTTTTAGAAGTAGTATAGCAAAAAAAAAAAATAAAACTTTGGAAAAAAATGTAATTATTTTCTGCCGCCATCTTCTGACAGCCATAACTGTTTTTGTTTTACTGTCAACATAGTTGTGTGACGGTTCATTTCTAGCAGGACGTCCTGTCAATTCTATTGGCATCGTTTTGGAACACATACAACTTTTTTATCGCTTTTTATTACATTTTTTCTTGAAGACAGGATAACCAAAAAAGTGGAATTCCGACTCTGTGCTTTTTTTCTGATGACGTTCCCAGTGCAAAATAAATCTGTTAATTTTTAAATGTTCCAAACAACCCCTTTAAATAAGTCACCAGGACCGATGTTATGACAGTGTGCCTGTTGTTACAGCCATTCAGCAGAGAGCAGGAAAGTTGGGGCCATGATCAGGAGTTCACAACTAGATTGAGGAGAGGTAACAAATTGGCCACAAACCACCAAAAAATATATAACCCCAAATAGTTGCAAGAGGTGCTAATCCACAAAATGTGAAGCAGGGTGCCCTCTTTGTTCTCACAGAACCAGCAAGGATTTGCACACAGGAACAGGGGCGTAACTATAGAGGATGCAGGGGATGCGGTTGCACCCGGGCCCAGGAGCCTTAGGGGGCCCATAAGGCCTCTCTTCTCCATGTAGGGAGCCCAGTACTATGAATAAAGCATTATAGTTGGGGGCCCTGTTACAGGTTTTGCATTGGGGCCCAGAAGCTTCAAGTTATGTCTCTGTGCAGCATGGTTTAGGTATGGGTACGGGTACAGATACAAAAAGAGGGGGAGGGAGGGGGCGGATCACGTTTTGCATCAAGGCCCCTGAACCTTTAGTTACGCCCCTGCACAGAAACAAAACAATTGAACCACAGAGCCATGAAGATAACATTTTATAGTTGTGTTTTTCCATCCTGGAGTTAACTAATTTATAATTTTCTCAGTTCTGAAGTAAGACTATGTATACTAAAGTGACCCTCAGGCTTTGGAACAATATTCTGTCCTCGGACTGAAGGGAGGAAGGCCTTCTGTCCTTCTTCTATGTCAATGTCCCTCAAATCTACCAGTTTGGGGTGCTGTTTTCAGCTGTCTAATATAGTCACTGCTATTTTATAACTAATGCACACTACATGGCACCCTGACTGGTCAACATTGATAATGTGAGCAGCTCTGGCCAATCAGAGAACAGGTAGAGTGCATTGTACTGTGGGGACTAGATAGTTTGAAAATTACGATGGCCAGCTGAAAATGGGACCCAAAACCAGTGGATCAAAGGGGCATCGGCATGGAAGACCAACAGCAGGTAGTATAACTGACCCCTCCGTTCCGGAACTAAATATTGTCCTGAAACTAGACGGTCACTTTAATGGATGCATTTTGTGTCACTTTGTACAACTGATTAACATAATGATCTATTAGCCTTGGTTTCTTTTGGTGGTGTTTAAAAGTTGTCGAGTAACTTTGAAGAGTAGTTTTGATAAATCAGTTAACATGCTCGATGGTTCTCCAGATTAACCTGAAGAAGCATTGGGTTTCAATGTCCAGCTGGCCACAACATCATGAATTTGTGGGTTATATAGATTTTCTTGAAAACGGGTTTTTCTCATAGAGGCACATAATGGGGACTAGAAGGTAAAAGCTCTGGCCAAAAATCACAGGTTGCCTGCATAGCTTATTATAAATGCTAATTTCCATTCCCTTTCTCAGATTTTGGCTCCAGTAGTATCATATAGACTTTCACATTATATTAAGTTACTATATCCAATGGGAATTGACTAAATGGGACTTTTTAAGACTTTTTAAAATGAAAATTTACATATACCTCATTTTCCTTTCTCATTTTCTTTCCGTCATCTGTACTACTGCCATGGCTCTTGGCTTGAGGTAACGTTATATGGTTCTATACGCAGCAAGGAACAAATATTCTTTCCTAATGGTAAGCAGGATATTGTTCTTGTCCTTCCGCCAGTAATGAACACAATCTTTACGAATGAGGCACTGTTCCCATGTCATGTCTCAGCATGAAGTGGTATTTAGATTTAGCTACAAAATCTTACTTTGAAGTCCATATTTTCCTCAAAATTGCTATAATATGAATATTTGTTCTCTTGCATTTCAAGGAATGTTGGCAGAAAAGTCCGACTGAAGTAATCTCGCTCATTATAAAATCACATGAGGTTATAAATCCTTTCAGCTCGTGGGAATAAAATGGGTGATTTTTGCTAATATTGCTGTACAGACAAATAACTTTTATAGACCTTACCCTTTTTATATATCAGTAAGTTCCTTGTCTTGAAATGTTTTTATAAAGTTTTGGTTGAAAGGGTTTGGCAAGCTGGCTTACCCTGTTCATATGCCCTATTAGGGCATATGGATGTAATAGAGTTGGACTCCATCCCCTCTATGGCCAGAATGGAGAGATGTGCTGTACGAGCATCTCCCATCCAGGAGAGCCATGGGCCATCTTGGTATTCATATGATTGGCCGTCCCGTAATGCTACATACCACCTGCAGCAACCGCTGGAGGGTAAAAGTCTAATTGATCAACTATTCACTCTGGTCTCTGCATTCTGGGAAGGGTTTTGCAAGTTGGCAACTACCAATGAATACTCACGCCAGAGGTGTAACTTCATGACTCTCTTGGGTACCAATGCAAAATATAAAATATGCAAGAGGACCCCCAGCCTACCATATCTATTTATAATACTTTCTATAGGGACCCTGAGGGACCTGGACTCAGAAGCAACTGCTACCTATGTTTCCTCTACAGTTAAGCTCCTGACTCACACCCATGATTCATACCACACTTTCCATTTTCCACTGTCAGTCAAGGGTCTGTTGAGGTTCTATTATTTTTGACAGTAAGAATTATGCTTCAGACTGTTCTATTCTTAGATTCAAAATAATAAAAAGCCCAAAGAGCCGCTTTCATTAATTAATGCTCAGTGAACAGAACCTTAGAATATCCAATTGCAAAATGTAAGTCTTTGTTCACACTAATGTCTTAGCTTCCATTCATAACATCCACTATGATGGATTTGCTTGAAAATGGATCTCAACGAAACTTGACAGGTCCCATTGGCTTATAATAAAGCCATCGGGTTTTCATTGTGTTCTGGTGTTGTTGATGGTATGAATTATGCTGCACATTACACTATTTTGGCCAAAATAACTGATTACCTGACAGATAGTGATAAGGGTTAAAGTAAAGTGAGTGAAAATATGATATTGGCAAAAAAATCGGGATTACAGTTTACTAAATTCTACAACTTAGGAAGCCTCATAGCTCCTCCATACAGGATTTCTAAAAAACAAACTCCAGCATTCCCGCGACCCAGAATGACCAAATATGGTAGTTTATGGAGGTCAATGGTTGCATCAATTCCTGCCTTACGGCATTACAAACAATAACCAAATCATGTGCATTTTTGGGTCATCAGTCATCTTGGGAGTAGTTTCTTCCTCTTTCCCGAAGGAAGCCTCCCCCTGCACATGCCTAACCGGAAGAGGGTAGGCATGTGCAGGGGGAGGCTTCATACTGCTTTTCAGTAGGGAAAGCAGTATGAAAGCACTGGCATGCTTTTATGGGCAGTGAGTCAAGCAAAAAGATAGTGACTTCTGAATGCAGGCACTTGAGCAACTCCCAGGAAATCATTATTGGATCATGTGACCCAACTATCTATCTATCTATCTATCTAGTTTCCACGAAAATAAAACAGTGTCTTATATTTATTTTATATTGACTTGAGCGTCGGGGAGTGATGGGCGCTGCTCAGCCAATTAAAAGACCCCTCCCCCACAAGCAAATGTATATAGAATGTATGAATTGGCTGAGTGGCAATGAGCCCCAAAATATGCGCTAGGGCTTATTTTAAGGGGATATCTTATTTTAAATTGTCTGAGCGATGGCCATGGCTAAGCCAATTCAAAAATCCCTCCCCCGCACAACGATGGCTGTGATTAGCTGAGTGTCCGTGCTCAGCCAATCACAGCCATCGCTGTGTGTGGGGAGGGACCTGGAGGTGGGATTTATGAATACTGTCACAAGAAAGCGATGTTCTATGAGCTTCAAGTACTACGGGAACTGCGTGGACCTCCGGAGAGCAACGGGAGGGACCTGGACGAGCCTTCTAGCTAATGTATTCCTTTTTTTATTTATGTAATGTAGCTAGGGCTTATTTTGGGGGTATGGCTTATATTTCAAGCCCTCTTCCTTCCTGAAAATCAGGGTAGGGCTTATTATCAGGATAGGTCTTACTTTTTGGAAACATGGTATCTATTTATCTATCTATCTACAAATTGTAGATTTCAATCACATAAATTGCAGTGTCCTTCTTTCAATTTTTTTTTTTTTTTATAATGCCTTCATAATATAAACCAGTGTTCCCAAAACTCCAGTCCTCATGGACCCTCACAGGTCATGTTTTTTAGGATATCCCATAGTAAGAACCCCTGTGGCAATGTCCAAGGCACTGACAATAATTAGATGACCTGTGCAACACTGAGGAAATCCAGAAAACATAACCTGTTGGCGGTCACTGAGGACTGGAGTTGGGAAACACTGATATAAACCAACGGGAAACAGCAATGCATTTCAGGGGCATAGGTCTCCTTTCTCAAGCAGTAACCGGCTTCATGTTGGCAGCGTTGACCACCTGGAGATTGTCATATGCTTTGAAATCTACATTGGCAGGTAAGCCTCTATTCTATTAAATATGCTGGAATTGTATACTCACATGCTTTTCCTATGTGGCGCTATTTTATCTTTATTTTCGTTCTTTTTGAGCTTGGCAAACAGACTAGAGCAGTGGTGGCGAACCTATGGCACGGGTGCCAGAGGCGGCACGCAGAGCCCTTCCTGCTGGCACGCGCCGCCGTCGGCTGCTCAACACTTTAGTGAATACCGGCAGGGGCCACGGCTCCCCTGCCAGTATTCACTCAGCAGCACTGATCCCGGCGCACACTGTGATGTCAGTGCGCACCTGAGATCCTCCTCCCCCTTCCCCCCTCCCCTGACGTCTCCTACCTGGTTCCGCAAGAGCAGGGGAGGAGGCGTCCAGCAGCACACACTGATGTCACAGTGTGTACCAGGGATCAGCGCCAGCAGCAGTGCCGAGCAGAGAAGGAGGGGGTAAGTATATGGGTTTCTAGGGGTCTCTATTACTACTGGGGATCGCTGTTGGATGTCACTATTACTACAGGGGCCACTGTGGGATGTCACTATTGCTGCTGTGAGATGTCACTATTGCTGCTGTGGGATGTCACTATTACTGCTGGGGCCGCTGTGGGATGTCATTATTATCACTAGGGCTGCTCTAGGGGGTCACCGTTACAGCTGGGGCTGCTTTAGAGGGTCACTGTTACAGCTAGATCCGCTGTGGGGTGTCACTATTACCGCTGGGATATGCTCATACATGGTGGAAATACTGCAGAATGTCCTCAGCGGACATTTCCGTGGCAAACTCTGTAGCATTTCGGCATCTAAAAAGCAGTAAAAATCTGCACGCTGTCTATTTTGAAACAGCCCTGTCCTTTCTAGAACTACTGGGGTAAAATCATACGTCGTGATAAGCCTCGCTCCCTGGCATGTTGGCACTCTGCGATAAATAAGTGGGTTTTGGGTTGCAGTTTGGGCACTTGGTCTCTAAAAGGTTCGCCATCACTGAACTAGAGGATAACACAGATTTTGCACAACGAATGAAAAAATGATAATGAAGTAACACAAGACACAATAAACAGTACATAATGCCACAATAGGTTTCTAATACATTTTTTAAAACGTACTGGACTGCTTTCTTACAATATATCTGTAGTTCAATGAAAATAGCTTTTTGTATCTAAGATATATTTAAAGATCATGTTATATCTTAATGTTCTCATTTTCCTTCTATTGACTTGCACTATGACAACAATCTAGATGCGCCTGATGATAGAGCGGACAAAACAGGAAATGATGCACAAGTATAAGGAAGTCCAAAACGTAAAAAAATAAGCAAAAAACAAAACATTTGCTATAAACTGTTTCCTTTACATCAAGAACTAAGGAATGTTTGTCAGACATCACGTCCCTGGCACACTGCAGTCCCACTATAGCACGTTGGTGGACAACTTCTTGTCACATTTCAGGGATTATTACATAGAAAATAGTCAAAACTCAATAGACCAATTTGACTGTTTTTGTGTTCAACCCGTGGCTCTTCATTTGTTGCAAAATTCCAAGCCTGTGTCGTCTCCAGAGAATCAGGATATACTACTAAATGGGTTGTTGTGGATTAGGAATAATAGCTTTTACCAGCTCCATACTGGACTTTTCAATGAACTTTTTATAGTATTGCAGCTCATTCACACTGAAGTAGATGTGGGATGAACCAGACATCGCCCATGGACAAGTGTGGCACAGACCTTTTTTTCTAATCTTGGACAACCCAAGTTAAAAAATTGTCCAGTTTAGATTGTCCCAAATTAGGGAATTCTGAGTTAATAGAGGGAAGTCATCTGTTCAGGATTCTAATCCCTTGGCCAGAGAAGAGAGCGCAAATACTGGAGTGTCTCTCGCTCTGTAGGACCTGTCCTGTCTTGCATAATATAGACATCCCATTGATTTGAATTTGCACTGTGTAATGCTTTATTTCCCCTGTTGTGCTGCCGCAGGGAAAATGAACACTTGCCAAGTATTATTATTATTCATTGTAAAGCTCCATTACTTCCAGAGAGCCGTACGTATGATAACAGAGGTTTACATACATTACATATGAAATACAACAAGAAACATAAATGTGGAATAAACTTGATACAACTTGATACAGAGGGAGGGAGGACCCTACCTACAAGGGCTTATACTCTACAAGGGAAAGAGGAAAGAGACTGTAGAAGCTGCTCATACAGTGGTGGTTTACTGTAGATTGTAGACCTTTCCAAAAAGTTAGGTGTTCAGGTTCTTTTTGAACTTTTCCAAGGTGGTGGAGAGTTTGATTTGTTTGGGTTGAAAGTTTTAGAGTATAGGTGATGCACAGGACAAATCCTGGAGACGGTTGAGTGAGGAACATAATAGAGGAGAGCAGAGGAGGCAAAGGAGGTCTTGTGAGGATCAGAGATTACGTTTGGGGAGGTATGGGGATATTAGGTCAAAAATGTATGGAGGTGACAGTTTGTAGACATCCTTATCATTAATATATTTTGAACTGGATCATCTAGACAAAAGGTAGACAGTCAAGGTATTGACAGAAGGGACAAGTAGATTATCATAGAATCATAAAATGGTAGAGTTGGAAGGGACCTCTAGGGTCATCTGGTCCAACCCCCTGCTCAGTGCAGGATCACTAAATCCTCCCAGGCAGATGTCTGTCCAGCCTTTGTTTGAAGACTTCCATTGAAGGAGAATTCACCACCTCTTGTGCCAACCTGTTCCACTCATTCATAACCCTCACTGTCAGAAGATGATTAACTGTGCAGCAGAATTGAGGATGGATTGGAGGGGCACATGTGCATTGGATTAAAGGCCACCGAGAACATTTGTATTGACACAGGGTTGAAGAAATTTGATATCTGAAATATATTTTTGAGTTAGAGGCGGCAGAAGGGTGTGAGGATTCATATGTGTGGTTTGTGGTACTGTGGGAAATATGGAGCCATTGATTGTGATTGATAGGTCCCCACAGATAACAGCTGATCACCAGGGCTCCCATAAAACAGATACTTTATGATCAATTATTGTGAGGAATTGTCCAGAGCAGTAAATCTCCATAGTTTACTCAATAATAAATCTTCCACATTCTTAAGCGTTTCTTCATCTAGGTCTTCCCAATGCTGCCCGCTACATTTTAGCTATAAAGTACATTATGAATTTTTAAAAATCCAGTTCAAATAAAGTGTGTGGATTTTCATGAAGAATTACCATAATCCTACTTCAATCCACATCCCTACTATCTTGAAACAATAAGCCATATACATCTCTGGAGTCCATTGATTTTGATTTAGCCTTCTGCAGGTCATTGCTTTCCTCAAGCCAGATTATCCCATGTAAGAGATCATTACAAACGTTCATCTATGGGATGTAGCATTTAATACTATTTCCAATGTTCAACTTTTGATCAGATTTGTGAACAAGAAGAAACCGACTGGCATTTATAACAACTGAGGCTGAAGCTTTTCAGCAAGATCAGCTAAGACAGCAGACTATACTGTAAATCTACAGTCAATAATTAAACGTTAAGCCAACCATGAATCCTGTAGTTTGTTGAAATGAAATTTGCTCAGTGACCGAAACACAACTACGCAGGTCTATTGCAGCCAAGCCAGCACCCTTTGGACTACTAATTCTTTAGTATCACTTCATACAGAGCAAGCTTAAAGGAGTTGTTTGCTTTTTATCATCTCTTTTGTTAGAAAGGGCACCTCAAAATAATCTGATGAGATGGCATCCTGCTGCCGGGAACCCAGTAATCAGCTGTAATCTGTAATCCAGATGCATTGCAGGGTGTCCATGGAAATCAATGGGTGCTGTAGACAGCCTGTTCTTTGTAATTACTCTATACTCCAGCTCAGGACAAGTCTTATGTTGGAAACCCCCCAACTGTTGTACCATCATACAGTAAATAATCATGCCACACACTGTAAGAATAATATACTGTCCAGAGTAAGTACCAGTCTCATACAAAGTATTATTAACATACTATGCAGTGCTCAAATAACAGCTGCATACCTAAACCGATCTAATAGTAGTATTGTACAATGTCTACGTAATAATACCATACAATTAAAGGGGATGTAGCAGAATTACAAGTTATCCTGTGTGCAAAAGATAGGGGATGACTGTATGATACAGCAACGTTGGGACGAATAAAGACATGTGTCCATCCAGTTCAGCCCATTACCCCCTACCCCTCGCCCAATGTTGATCCAGAGGAAAGCAAAAAACCCAAAGAAGTAGAAGTCAATTTTCCTCATTTAAAGGGGTTGTCCCGCGGCAGCAAGTGGGTCTATACACTTCTGTATGGCCATATTAATGCACTTTGTAATGTACATTGTGCATTAATTATGAGCCATACAGAAGTTATAAGAAGTTTTTCACTTACCTGCTCCGTTGCTAGCGTCCTCGTTTCCATGGAGCCGACTAATTTTCGGCGTCTAATGGCCAAATTAGCCGCGCTTGCGCAGTCCGGGTCTTCTTCTTTTCTCAATGGGGCTCCGTGTAGCTCCGTGTAGCTCCCCCCCGTCACGTGCCGATTCCAGCCAATCAGGAGTCTGGAATCGGCAATGGACCGCACAGAAGCCCTGCGGTCCACCGAGGGAGAAGAATCCGGCGGCCATCTTCAACCGGTAAGTAAGAAGTCACCGGAGCGCGGGGATTCAGGTAAGCGCTGTGCGGTTTTTTTTTTTAAGTCCCTGCATCGGGGTTGTCTCGCGCCGAACGGGGGGGGGGGGGGGGGGGGGGGGGTTGAAAAAAAAATCCCGTTTCGGCGCGGGACAACCCCTTTAGGGCTTAGTCACACGGGCGTTTATTGCCGCGATTTGCGCATGCGCATGCGTCCGGCGACTTTTTAAAACCATTGCTTTGCAATGGTATCGGACACATGAGCGCTTTTTATGCGCTCGTCCGATAAATTAGAGAACAGAAATCGCAGATCGCACCTATCTGCGATCTGCGATTCCTGTTCTCTTCTCTATATGCGCTCAACGGGGCCGGCGGCAGCAGCGCCGACCCCATTGAGAACATATAGAAGACAAATCATTCTTCTCTGCCACAGCTGGAACAGCTGTGGCAGAGAAGAACGATGTTTGCCCATTGAATTCAATGGAGCGGCAATACAGCCGCTCCATTGAAAGCAATGGGCTGCCGGCGTGCGCGGGGTTAATTGTCGGGAAGGGGTTAAATATATAACCCCTTACCTGCAATGCATCCTTAAATGTGAAAAAATAAAAAAAAAGGATGTTCTCACCTGCTCCCGGCAGCTGGAGATCCCGGCGGTCGGCCTGCAGTGGGTGTAAAGGAGGTGTGACTCAGGCTTGCCCCTGATTGGCTCAGCCTGAGCCAATCAGAGGCTGAGCTCAGTCACACCCATTCATGAATTCATGAATGGGTGTGACTGAGACTTGCTTCTGATTGGCTCAGCGCTGAGCCAATCAGGGGCAAGCCTGAGTCACACCTCCTTCACACCCACTGCAGGCCGACCGCCGGGATCTCCAGCTGCCGGGAGCAGGTGAGTACATCCTTTTTTTTTATTTTTTCACATTTAAGGATGCATTGCAGGTAAGGGGTTATATATTTAACCCCTTCCCGACAATTAACCCCGCGCACGCCCGCAGCGCTTGCATTCAATGGAGCCGCTGTATTGCCGGCTCCATCGAATGCAATTCGCTGGACAGCTCCGGCCCGTTTCTAATGAAACGCGGCTAGGAGCAGATTTTCGGGCGATTTTTGGGCCGATTTTTCGGCGCCGGTCACGCGATTTGCGCATGCGCATCCGTCATGCGATGCGCAAATCGCGTGAAAAAACGCCCGTGTGACTAAGGCCTCAAGGTGAAAAGATTCCTTCCCAACTCCAATCTTAATATTCCTGGATCAACAATCCTTCTGTAGTAATCAGTGACTATAACATGTAATACTGTAACGCTCAAAAAAGACATCCAGGCCCCTATTGAATTCTTTTATCGAATTTGCCATCACCACGTCCTCAGGCAGAGAGTTCCATAGCCTCACTGCTCTTACAGTAAAAGCCCCTTCTATGTTGGTGTAGAAGCATTCTTTCCTCTAGACAAAGAGGACACCCCCTTGTTACAGTCACAGTCTTTGGTATAAATAGATGATGGGAGAGATCTCTGGATTGTCCCCTGATATACAGTATTTATACATAGTTATTAGGTTGTCCCTTAGCTGTCTTTTCTCCAAACTAAATAACCCCAATTTTGATAACCTCTCTGGGTGTTGCAGTCCGCCCTTTCCATTTATTACTTTAGTTGCCCGCCTTTGTACCCACTCAAGGTCTGATATGTCCTTCTTAAGTACCGGTGCCCAAACTGTCCACAATATTATATGTGTGGTCTGACCAGTGACTTGTAAAGAGGAAGAACAATGTTCTCGGCATGTCCCCCTGGTGTGTAATGGTGACATGTATTTTCCTGCCCATGTGCATGACTTTACATTTATCAGTGTTAAACCTCATTTGCCACTTTTCTGCCCAAGCCTCCAACTTATATAGATCCTATTGCAACCGCCTTGCATCTTCTCTTGTGTTAATTACATTGTTTTGTATAACCTGCAAATATTGATATTTTACTACACAATTCTTCTACCAGGTCATTAATAAATCTATCAAAAGGAATAAGGCCCCAAAACAACCCCAGTGGTACCCCACTAGTAACGATGACCCAATTTGAGTATGTACCATTAATACTCAATGCACTCTGTTTAATAAACAGAGGCAGTGGCAATGCATATGCCTTTATTGGACCCCACAATTGCTTGGTGCCCTGCAGCATAACATGGCTACTGGGTCCAGATAGACCTAGGTCAGCCCTGCAAGTGTCTAATGTCATTGCAGGGGGCTATTCTTCCCAGGAAAAAATGACGTCTAGGGACTCTCCAGTTACAGAAGAACACTGCTAAGAAATCTAAATAAAATATTATAAAGGGCAAATGTCCCCCAGAAGGCTTTCTGACCACTTTGGGAACATATTATGTAAAAAGAAAAATACATACAAAAATAAGTTTAAAAATATACAAAATAAAATTGAAATAAAGGGGAAAAAACACTGCCAATGCCAACCCAAGATGTCACCATAGCTGCCTCCTTTCACTTGCGACTTTGCATGTTATGTATCAAAGCAATGAAAACCCAATTTAAACAATGTATTTTAGTATCATTTTGCAATTTAAAGAATAAAAAATTACAAAACGAAAAAATTACAAAACGAAAAAATTACCTTTTTTGCGCACTTTATATGAGTCCTAATATGAAATAAAATATATTGTCTAAGAAAGGTATTGGAAAAACAGCCCTCAAAAAAACACTAACACAATTGTTTTGTTAGCCAAACTAATAAAAATGTAGGCTTGTGAAGTCACCATGTGTGCAAAATTGCTAAAAAGTTTCTGACCATTTAGGACTGAAACACAAACCTTAGGTGTCTGGACTTTTTGGAGTGCCCCTTCAACAAGGACAAATAATGATACATATGCAAATACACAGGGTGCACACTCCAAAGAGGGTCTCTACCAAACTAAGAATGCCTAAATAGGATATAACACAAATTAAAAAAAGCTGAAAAAGTCAACAAAGAATGAAGTCACAACCACATTTGGTCACGAGGAGGATTATATGGGAGATGTCACATATTGTACATTGTCTATGAAATGAACTGAATTATAGTCACTAAGTTCCAGGAGATTAGTCATTGACATTTAGTCTTCAGGACCTGGGCACAATATGATTTAATCCATGGACAGGAACCTTTCTGTAGCTCAGATGAAACTGAGGAGTTTTTTTTTTTTTTGGTCGATTTGGGTCAATGGTAAAGTAACTGCTATGGAGACAAAGGCTGTTGCATGAAAGGAAAAATGTCACATCTAAAATAATATTATGCCTTGCTCTGCTGGCACTGGACGAGGTCCAAGCTAGGAAAGTTGGTATTATAACTCTGAGCAGTTTCGCATGACTAAAGACTCAGAGTCAAAGTAAAATTTGTCACCACAACGTCATGTGCATGAACCTTTTAGAATCACGTATCAAGTCCTTAAAGAAAACAGGAAGATTATATTGTAATACACAGACAAAACCAGCCTTGCATTTTAGTCGAAGCAATTATAGGTCTCTTCTTTGTTAGACAAAATCAGATGATGAGGATTATTTCACTAACCATTTCTCATGTACTTTACCTACTCAAATTGGAGATGGTGTAATGCCTTTGTAACACCACCTATTGGAAGGCAGCTTCCCGCCAAGTCAATGTCTGACTTTTAAAAGGGCCTTGCACCATGACTAAGGATATAAGCAAAAACAGAGTCTTCTCAATAAGGAAAATATACCCATTTATAGACAGCTGCTTCAGGGTTCTTGCTTCTCATCAGTAGTTGGCGGGTGAGAGCCTTATGATGGGGATCTGGAGGAGTTCTGTTTCACTTTCTGGATAGTGCCAAGGACGCATGAGGAAGATTTTAGGCCATGCAATGATCTTCCTACTTTACCTACAGCACCCTGCTCCCTTTCACATTGAAGTACTTGCACTTCCAATAACAGGGCAATTTAAACATAACTCTAAACACCATGGTTGGACTGTCCCACCAAAACACCATCAGAGGATCTGCTGAGCCTGTTATGTTTCTCACAAAAGAAATAGATGCTCTAAGCCACAATCAGTTTGGCACTCATTAGTCTGTGGTCCAGAGTCTATGGAATCTCTCCGTTTTTCACCCTTAATGTCAGTCGCATTTTCAGATCATCGTCCCCAAAAGAGTCACTAATTTTTGGTAAATGTACTGAGAGAACTGTAGTGTAGAGAGAACGAGTCAAGTGCCATCACCGGGAGGGCAATTAAGGCTGTGACAAGTTAAAGGACAAGATAAAGAATAGGCAGAAGATGGGCCAAAGGTCAGAACCAAGAGTAGGACAACAGGTGCTAGGTGAAAAAGCCAAGGATTGAAACAGAATTGAAATTCAGCAATGAAGGTAAGGTCAGTTTATGGCTAGAGTCAAGAATAGCAATCAGGAACAAAAAAACACAAAAAAGTTGCATCTCAGTCATTAGATGAGGTGGTGAACCTGGAGTCCTCGTTATATATGCAGCAAGAACAGACATCATTGAGGAGTTCTGCTTGTCATGATGACCCAAACCAATCAGCAGCAGAAAGGGAGCTGCAACCAAGACGGCTAATGTTAGAAGAGGGAGAGATGAGTATTCAGACCCCAAATGTCAAAAAAAACAAAAACTACATTTGGAGTTGAATTTTCAGCCAGTTCATAGCCATTTGGGTCTATTTTTTATGGGATAATTCCATCTTTCCTATCAGAGTTTATTGATGATGTAAAACAATATTAAGGAGCAGTGCTCAAGGTAAATACTAAAACGTATATATGTGTATAGAAACAAAGAGAGGGACTCCCCGAGGGCTTGCGGTTTCACCTGGATAAAGGGAACCACAAGTCAAAGATGCATCCCCAAGGAGTAATCAATATGATGGAATTGTATGTACAGAGTACACCCACGGGAGGTGGAGAGTCCCCAGGAATTAACACCAGATCACAGCCACAATCCAGAGGGAAAGTAGTACAAATCTGGAAAAGGGCTCCATCCTGGGCTCATAGGATTCAATCCAAAGAGCAAATATTAAAAGAGATTTACTTCCATTGGAGGTCGTTGAGACCTCCCTTAAAGGACAGACCGCAGAAAAAAAGTAGGAAGTTTCACAGGTATTCTATCAAAGGGTTTATCTTCTCCACATACACATAAATGAAGACGTACCAATATACAGGGACTACAGATGAACTTGCAACGCCTTTCGGAGCTAAAACTAGGACCCCTTTATCGAGCTTGCTATTGCTTGATAAAGGAGCCCTAGTTTTAGCCCCGAAATGTGTTGCAAGTTCATCTGTATTCCCTGTATATTGGTACGTCTTCATTTATGTGTATGTGGAGAAAATAAATCCTTTGATGGAAGACCTGTGAATTTTCCTAATTCTTTTCTGCTGTCTAACGTTAGGGCTGAAGCCCACTGCCAGGACGGACTCCACCAGCAGAATATCGCAGCGGGGTCCGCCACAGCGCCCTTCCCCTCCAAGCCCCCATACTTACCACTCCGGATCCTCTGTACGCATCCCTCATGAAGGGCCGGCGCATGCACATTACAGCACATGACGCGCCGAAGTGTCAGATGACGTGGCCGGCAGTGAGCAGGGCCGCATATTCATGCGATACTTCCGCTGTGCTACAGCAGAAGTATAGTGTGACGCCCGGCTTCCATTGATTACAATCGAAGCCAGCCACGCGTGTTCCCGCGGCATTCAGAACATGCCGTGGTTTATTTCATGCTGCCGAATTCCGTGATGGAATTCTGCAGCATAGACAATGAGCTATTAGGTTCAATAGAACCTGATAGCTGCGGGGCAATGCCGTGGATTTCCGCTGCGTATAATGCGGCAGAAATCCGGCTGTGGGCATTAACTCTAAGGGAGATCTTAAGGACAGAGACCTCCCATGTAAGTAAGTCTCTTTTAATATTTGCAATTTGGATTGAATCTAAGGCCGCCTACAGATGGCCGGATCGGATCCCGCTGCAAGAATTCTCACAGCGGGATGCGGACTCGTGCCCCTGCAGAGGCTTGCGGATCACCCGCTCCCGGCGTCTGCAGTCTCTGCCATGCGCTGGCTGCTGGCCAGCCAGCGCATGTGCAGAGCAAAGCCGGCCCGTCACTACTGACATTTCTGTGCGGGCCCATTCGAGACCCACACAGAAATAGAACATGCCGCAATTTGTTTTCCGCATGTGTTTTCATACGGACAAATCACAGCTGTGTGCATAGGGTACCACAATTGTGGCATAGAAAATGATGGCACATGGCATAGTTGCACAGTAATGTGGGACCTGCTGACCTTTTTGTGCTCTTCTTCCCACTTTTCTAAAAAGGACTACCAAACTTGACTTGGCCGTCTCTCTTCTGTGGCTCCATGCCAACTGCATGGTTTGCCTCTATAGTCCATTGGGCCTTAAGTTTTTCTGTTTTATTTTTCAAAACCAAACAATTGCGAAAATAAGCAAATAGTACTTTAACAATTCACATACTTTTTATGGTCCAGTGAAATGATGAGAAACCTCAGACATGAGCAGAATGATTAGCCCTGGACAGCAATCATACCAGATGTCTACGGAAATATACTCTATTAATGATCTCTTTTTAGAATTTCCAGGAAGTTATTGCTGAATCACAATATTCCCATCAGTTCTCTATAAGCCATTGAAATTACCTTTAAATGCTATTTTCGCTGTTGTGGCAAAAAAATTCATTTTTGTAATAATTCCCCAGTCCAATGTTAGACAAATTCTTAGTACAAAATATAAAGGAAAAACAATCCCTTTTCAAAACAGCATAAAAAGCTCAATAATTTGTTTTCTTTTTCCATTTACAGGGAAACATCTCATTTTACATTTTGGCCACAGATTGTATTTTTATGAATATGCCTATAGCCAATTCTGTACAGCAAGTTCCGTACATTACACAATTACAAACTATTAATTGATTTCAATTGAACGTCTAAAGTACATTTTTAGTAAGTTGAGTTATTATTTAAAAGTCTGTATAAAATTCCCCGGCCGATAATGAGTAATTATTTTGTAAAAATTGTTTGGATCACTTTTATATGTTTTCATCATTGTGAAATATATCCCAATTAATTTAGTACATTTCTTTTCAAGTAAAAGGACAGGTTAAAGGAGCTCAGATTCCTCATATATCTTCAAGCAGCTGGCAAAGATATGCACAAATAGATTCATAAAGTGAACATAACTAATTAGAGGGGCCGTCTCATCTATCAATTCCTTTTTTGAATTAAGCCGGATCACAAATCTGCTTATTGCTATGGGTCCGGATTTTGATAGCCACCATCCCCAACTGATATCATCAGCAGAAGTAGTAGAAGATGATCATATACAAGGTGCATTCAAGTCTCCTACTTTTTTTCACAGGAATCGGAGCAGATAGAAACATGAGACACATTTTAGAAGACGGGGGCATTCTTCGGGGATGAGTGAGACAGATGGCAGCCTCGTCCATTGCATAGAACCCACATGACAATGGCTGAATTCAGAAGCATTTTCAGTATTTAAAATGGTGATATTCACATTCCAAGAACCATGTATAATCCTCCATTTTTTCTCCACTCATGTACAGTGACACCCATCAACATTCATCGTCTGTTGAGTGAAACATTTGACAAAGAATCATTGAGTCGAAACGTCACACTTTGGGAGGAATAAAGACCATTTATACTTGCACCGCAACTGCTGCCTACATCAACTTCTTTTGTGCGCTGTCTGTTGAGTGAGGCATGCAGTGAAGGTGTCACAGACGTGAAACATGTGCGTTCATGGGTGTGACAATTCAGAGAAGGCCAAAGATCATGTGAGAATGAACCAAAGGAGCCCTACCAATGCTCCAGTCGGTCCAACAATATGATTTTTCGAGTGGAGCAAGTGGTTATGGAGGACTGTCTATTGTCTGTAGAAGACAACAAATAAGTTGGTGGATAAGTGTTCCACATAATGGATATTTAAATCAATTGATAGTAAAAAAAAGAGGGGAGTCACCTGGTGTGGCACACTCGTCGGGTGACAGGAATCCACACCACCAGTCCAAGAGAACCTTGTCTGATATTCAATGCACCAATCCCTGGAAATGTATTTTAAAGGTACAGGGAGAGCATCAAAGGGAAACACCCACAGGATGAAAACCTTGGTGGCATAAACACAACAGGATGAAGTAATAAAAATCCCAGCGATCCTGGAGAATGAATATTAACCCTTTCCAATCCCGTCTGACGTCTAAAGACATTCTGATTGAAGGCTGTACAGCTCGGATGTTGAAAGACGTCCGGCAGATATTCGTACTGTATATTACTGGTCGCTCTGTTTTTGGGGGCTTCTCCAGCATGCCCCATACTGCAGTACTGGCTGTAGCCAGCAGATGGCGCCATTGTATACTGGCAGACAAAAAAAACCCCTAGGAAACCCTGAATCCAAAATTGAATTGCAAAGGGTTAAACAATTTGAGAGATAGATGCACTTACTTTGTAGAGGAACCCTGTTCCAAGGTAGGACTCCTCTAAATCCAGGTAGATCTCTAGTAAATCCAAGGGACTCTTGGGTGTTTTAAACTAAATAATTATTTTATTCAAGGATAACAAACGTACATACATACTATAGTCTTGTGTAGAAAGCAATGCGTTTTGAAGGTATACAATATAACCTTCTTTATCAAGCATCATGCTTGAAGCCACCCTAGAGTCCCTTGGATTACTGAGGATCTACCCTGATTTAGAGGAGTCCTACCTTGGAACATAACAGTGCTGGGGACCAAGACACGCTAAATTTTTTACAGCAGCTAAGGAAGATTTTCAGGGAAGGGCTTATATTTCAAGCCCTTCCCCGAAAAATTTACTGCAGGGGTTGCCTGCATCCCAGTGCTTTCAAAGGGGCGGCTGCAGCGCCAGTCCCATTGAAAGCAATGGGAGAATATAGCGATTCTCTGCCACAGCTGTGACAGCGTGGCAGGGAATTTCTTCATCCCCCCGGGTAGTCCCCTCATCACTGAATACTATGACAGTGCTGTCACAGTGTTCAGTGATGAGGAGACTCCCCACGGGGATATTTTATGTGCAGTACCGACTTTCCGGTACACTGATGTCCTATCTTTTGCAGGTGCGAGTATTCACCTCTATGGATGTCCTGTTACAGCTCCACACAACAGAGACCCTTAATATAGCAGTATGCATGAGGCCTAGGAATGAGCTGCAAAAAGAAAAATACAATTGGCACCGATTTCCCATAGTAATTCTACTGTAATTTAAAGGCTCGTATCACAATTACAAATTATCCCCTATCTGCAGGGTAGGGTATAACTTGCCGATCAATGAGGGTTTTGTGTACTCCAATCTACACAACTGGACTCCCATGTCCCATTCTACCTGTCACTGTGGGAGTTGCTTCTCCCCCCACAGTGATTTCAGTATGAAGGAAGCGTTGGCCGAGTATGCATGGCCATCTCTCCATTAATTTCAGCAGGGCTGCCGAAAATACCCTAGCAGGTGCCACTCAGGGGTCTTTGTAGTCCCATTGAAAGTGAATGAAGAGTCAGTATGACCAGCGCTCTATTCAGTCTTCTCCTTACCTCTTCAATGTGGGGGGTGCAGTAACCCCACAATAAACAAGGCAGGGATAACAGGACTCCCGTTCTGGAGATCGGAGGGGGTCTCATCAATAAGACTCCCATTGATCAGCAAGTTCTTTTCCCTGTAATTGTGGTACAAGCCCTTTAACCCTTTCCAATCCACTGTCTGACATCTGAAGACATTCTCATTGAAGGCTGTACAGCTCTGATGTCGGAAGACGTCCGGCAGGGTATTCTTACTGTATATTACTGGCCGCTCTGTTGTCGGGTGGCCTCTTCAGCATGTCACATACTGCAGTATTGGCTCTTGCTAGCAGATGGCGCCATTGTATAATGGCAGAAAGAGAAACCTCCATAGAAAGCCCTGAATCCAAAATTGGATTGCAAAGGGTTAAACTAAGTGTAGGCACATACTGTGGGTATGGAGTTAGGGTGTCAAATCTCTCACTTCCCTGACCTACATGAGACCCCCCCCCCCTCCTTTCAGAATGGAAAAACTCTGGTAACAGAGTGCATTATATTTGGAAATTGCTCTTTGTATACCACCTTAATATATTGGTATAGACTCAACAAAGCAGGACCTGCGCTTGGTTATGTGAAAGTTACATGGCCATCTCTACTACATAAGATATTTCCTTTCCACTTTCACCTGCCTCTCTCTATTACAATTTTCTTCAATCTTCCCAAGAAGCTAAAAATAAAGAAAAATCCTGCACAGGTGATATTAATTAACCCATTCACATAGCAGATTGCGGAGTGAAGCGGCACACCAACACGTGGCCTTCAAGAAGGGTTAAGTAAAATTCATCTCACATGGCTCCTATGACTTGATGTGACAACAGATTAGCTGAAGTTGTTGGCTTGTATAAAAGCGCAAGCCTTCGAGTGGTGGAAGTTTGATAGACAGAAGGCTTTTTAGCTCCCTGAAGGTTATGTCTTGGCCCAGAGGGATTGTTTTCATGGCACTTGTACGACTGCTGTCAGATGGTGCAGCTGTGTTCCAGGATACCTACTGGCACTTACAAATGACTGGTTAAGAATATGTAACGTGAAAGTGCAGGGTGTAAAATTAAATTATATGCTCTCCTGATGTGATACATTGCAAAGGCAAAAGAACTCTTACACTATAACTGCGTGATGGTGGTGTTAACCGTGTCATGGATATCATCTAAAAGCAGAAAAGTCACACATTAGTGCACTACATGGACCTTCATATGGCACTTTGTATGAAAAAAAAATCTAATATATAGCATATAGCTTTGTAGATGAATTACTGTTAAAGTCCAGCAAGCAATACATTATAGCAGAGTTATTTTTTCATCATTGGCTCCTAGCTCATATATTGTTCTATATAGTAAGTTTCATGTGCTGCCAATCCCCCTGCTCACCTGTTGCCGGAGCCATGGTCGGGCGCCATTATTGTCTACATGCTGCACCCAGGCTCTGTCTATCTCTGTCTCCTGCTCTCTGCCTATAGGGCCAGCGCACACTCCCCTGTCCTCTTCTCCTCCAGTAACCAGCCATCCACACCTGTATTAGGCACCCTTCTATCATGAAGGATATCGTACCTAAGCCGTTGAGTGAATTTTTTAAAAGTTTGGTTTGGTCCGAACTAATTCAAACCAAGCCAAAACTTTACCAATACCCATAAAACTAGTGTATAAGACTGTATAGGTGCCATAAAAGTAGTTATTGTTATCCTCCTTCTTCTAAATGTGGTTCAGTGGTTAGCACTAGGGCCCTGGGTTCTGACCAAGGACAACATCTGCTTGGTCAGATTTGAATCTAGGACCCCAGCACTTCAAAACAACATTGCTAACCAGTAGGTTACCACGCTTCTTATATCTTTTTTAGAGATGAGCCAGCACCAAAATGCTCGGGTGCTCGTTACTCGAGTCGAACTTTCCGCGATGCTCGAGGGTTCGTTTCGAGTAATGAACCCCATTGAAGTCAATGGGTGACTCGAGCATTTTTGTATATCGCCGATGCTCGCTAAGGTTTTCATTTGTGAAAATCTGGGAAATTCACGAAAGTGATGGGAACGACACAGAAACGGATAGGGCAGGCGAGGGGCTACATGTTGGGCTGCATCTCAAGTTCCCAGGTCCCACTATTAAGCCACAATAGCGGCAAGAGTCCCCCCCCCCCGCGCACTGTCAGCATAAAGATCGTTCTCCTCTGCCACAGCTGTAACAGCTGTGGCAGAGAAGAACGATGTTAATCCATTGAATTCAATGGAGCCGGCAATACAGCTGGCTCCATTGAAAGCAATGGGCTGCCGGCGAGCGCGGGAGGAATTTTCAGGAAGGGCTTAAAAATATAAGCCCTTACCTGAAAATCATCCTAAAATGTGTAAAAAAAAAAAAAATGTATACTCACCTTTCCGCTGAAGCCGGAGTTCAGCCGCGTCTGGCCGGCAGTTCTCCTGAACTGCTCTATGTAGTATTCAGCAGCCGGGGATTTAAAATCCCCGCCTGCTGAATGACCTGCCTCTGATTGGATGAATTCATGAATGGGTGTGAGTGAGAGCTGCCTCTGATTGGTGAGGCTGTGACCAATCAGAGGCAGCTCATTCAGCAGTCGGGGATTTTTAATCCCCACCTGCTGAATACTACAGAAAGCAGTTCAGGAGAACTGCCGTCCAGACACGGCTGAACTCCGGCTGCAGCGGAAAGGTGAGTATACATTTTTTTATTTTTGCACATTTTAGGATGATTTTCAGGTAAGGGCTTATATTTTTAAGCCCTTCCCGAAAATTCATCCTGCGCTCGCCGGCAGCCCATTGCTTTCAATGGAGCCGGCTGTATTGCCGGCTCCATTGAATTCAATGGTCAGTGCTCGTTTAATCGAGACGAGTACCGCGTGGTGCTCGTCTCGAGTAACGAGCATCTCGAGCACCCAAATACTCGAACGAGCATCAAGCTCGGACGAGTATGCTTGCTCATCTCTAACCTTTTTCCTATTCCTATTTCCTTTGGAGGAGGAGAAAAAGAAGTAGAAGAAGGGAAGAACAAACAAACTTAATGCAGATGTGTTTCTATTCATCAATATTCCTGGGATGCCTTGCTTGTAAATAAATCGACTTAATAAACAGTGAGATTTTGTATGACACTAATATTGTTTAAGGCCTCATGTCCAAGGCCGGATCAGATTCTGCATATGGGAGCCTGCAGCGGAATCTGACCCTGCCCGTGTCCAAGGACACTGCGATACCTGTCCGGGTCTTCTTTTTCTTCACGGCATGTGTGTGCAGAAGCGCCGATATGCACAGTGGAGTTTTTTTTTTTTTTTTAAACTCCTGTTTTCCTGCTGCGCATTCACAATGTCAATTGCGGGTGGGCCACAGATCCGACGGCTGCCATTGACTTCAATGGCAGCTGTCCTTGTGGGATCCGCAGTGAAATGGAGCATGCTGTGATTTTTTTTTTCCAGACCAAAAGGTCTGCAAATCAAATCCGCATGCTTTATTTCATTAGTGGATGCCCAAATATCCCTATGGCCGGCCTGATTTGCAGATCACCCGCGCAAATTCCGCAAATCAGATCCGCCAGTGGACATTGGGCCTTACAATTAATATTAAGAGTTGCAAAGGCCACAAGAATTAGATGCAAGGCCATTTAGGGCATCCCTTTCAGCGGGGGCAGCTTATGTGATCCATGCAGTTGACGGTCTATGGGTTAAAAATAGAGATGAGCGAGTATACTTGTTTTGAGTAATTACACGATCGAGCACCGTGATTTTCGAGTACTTCTGTACTCGGGTGAAAAGACTCGGGGGGCGCCAGGGGGGCTGGGGGAGGCGTGGCGGAGCGGGGGGTAGCAGCGGGGAACAGGGGGAGCCCTCTCTCTCTCCCTCTCCCCCCCCACTCCCCGCTGCAACCCCCCACTCACCCATGGCGCCCCCCGAATCTTTTCGCCCGAGTACGGAAGTACTCGAAAATCGCGGCGCTCGGGCGAAAAAGGGGCATGGCCGAGTGGGTTTGCTCATCTCTAGTTATAAATCATTATATTTTTTGCTTGCGCTCATATTATATACACTAAGATGCTCTATGATACCAGTAGGTAAACTACCGTATAATGAGACTATATAATATGGACTGCTAATATCACATATGTCTATAGTAGTTAAACATGACATGTTGATCCAACAACTTATCCATCATGAATTGAGTTTAATTCTTTTTGAAAGCAAACAATTTTCGCCCCACAGGAGATTCCTCTACAATAATCGTCCACACTCTACAAATTAAAATCTTTCCTTATGGCTCTAAGATTATTTTCTGGTCAGTGAATACATTCCATTTTAGACTTATTCTAGCCTGGGATGTATTTTCTGGATGTTTGTGAGAGGCCTGTTTGCCAGATGTGAAGTTTGTAAAGGAAGAAAGAACATCTAAAACTATGTGTACTCTTTGAACTGATAGGCATGGTGCCACACTGTTTGCTCAACATATCAGGGGAGAACAAAATCCATCAACGATTGTCAAGTGCACTGAATACATAACAATAACGGAGAAATCACTGAGGAAAAATGAGGAATCATCAAAAAAAGTTGAATGAAAGTTTCTCTATTTCTTTCTTTCTTTTAAATAATTTACAGCATCTACACTAGCTAACACTCTACCCAGAAGAAACCTTAAAGGAATTGGCCCGGCAAATGAAATAATGCCCTATCCATTGGAAAAGTGATAACAAGTGATACCGAGAATGGAAGTTTTAAAAGTCCCTGCATGAATGGAGCAATGGTCAAGCATATGATTTACTGCTCCATTCATTTCAATGGGCTGCCGTAGATAGTCGAGTTCAAGTGCTTGGTAGTCCCGCTGAAATGAATGGAGCGCGGGGTGCGCATGCTCCAACTCAGAGATCTTTGGGTCGCCGTTCTCAAAATGATAGACAATCATTGATAAGTCAGTGTATGTGTGGTTCACCAAATGAGTCAACACCAGAAGATTCTCAATTGAAGCTTTAATATAAGCTTTGTTGTATATTTCAGACTTTTCAACAGGCATTATCACCCAAGTGTTCAGGCCATGGAGCTTCCAAGTTGTGAATCCAGAAATAGTAATGATACCGTTACAATTTTAACACAAAAGACAAGCAATTGTGGCATTTTTCTAGTTTCAGAAACATCTGTCTCCACATTTCAACTGGAGCAATGTATGCCCGTACTAATTAATTTGACAACGGTTTACTTTTCCTATGATACGAATCTCAGCTAGTCCTTAAAAAAAGCCATATTTAGAATCTGATTTTATCATATCCCAGTACTTCATAATATGTTGATCTTATGCAGAAACAGATATTAATCTCATCTTCTTTTGTTTATTAACTTTAACCCTTTCCAATCCACTGTCTGACGTCTAAAGACATTACGATTTAAGGCTGTACAGCTCCGATGTTGGAAGACATCTGTCAGGGTTCTCTTACTGTATATTGCCAGCCTCTCTGCTGTCGGACCTATCCAACGTGTCACCTCATGCAGTACTGGCTTTAGCCAGCATATAGCGCCATTGTATAACAGCAGAAAAAGAGTAAGCCCCCTAGGAAAACCAGGATACAAATTGGATTGGAAAGGGTTAACCTTCATCTCTGATCTCCAACTGATTTTAGACGAAGTAAGTGGAGTAGATGGTGAAAGGAAGAGAAAAAGATTGCTCCAAAAAGAGGTACACTGGATTCACAACTTCGAAGCGCTTTGATCGAAATGTTAAACAATGTATGGAATTTTGGCTCTATCCTATGGCGGGAAGCCGCCTATCCATTTGCATATTGTGAACTGTATATAAAAGCAATAGTGACTGTACACTCTGTCAAAAAAAATCAAAAGTCTATATGAAATCAGAGGTACTATGTGATAAGGTAGAGTTCGGCCCATGGAGTTTTATAGATGCTGTTTATAACTTTGTAGCTAATATGGGATAGTATAGTTGTGTTCATAAGGCCTTAAAGCAACTTTTTAACCCTTTCGAATCCACTGTCTGACATCTGAAGACATTAAATTTAAGGCTGTACAGCTCCGATGTTGGAAGACGTCCGTCGGGGTTCTCTTATTGTATATTGCCAGCCTCTCTGCTGTCATAGGCTATCCAATGTGTCACCTCATGGAGTACTGGCTTTAGCCAGCAGATAGCGCTGTTGTATAACGGCAGAAAAAGAGTAAGCCCCCTAGGAAAACCCAGATACAAATTGGATTGGAAAGGGTTAAATAGATTCTCTACAGGTTATATTTTAAAAAAAAACCTATTATGAAATTCCTATCTGTACAATTCTCCCTTTTTTTTAATTCCGCAACTTAAAAACTATTCAGCCTCATTAACCAAAGATTATATAAATCTATTAGATTGTCAGATGTGTTTGTTGTTTTGCTTTATTAACTTTTGCCATTCTCTGTCCTGTTTGTAGAGTGAACTATAATCCCTTTTTGCTGTTCATTGACCAAATTAATTGCTTCCTCTTCTTATTCTGAATCTAGACAGCTCACAACTGGAGTTTTATTAACTACTTCTGGTCAACGTAGAGGCCACTTGATGTCAAGGTACATTTCCAGTAGAAGAAATTTTAATATTTCAAGTGCATTAACTAGTTCAAAGGATTTAAGTGATTTTGATAACCATTGCTGCCTTCTCAGAACCTTCGGCAGTAGTTGTTTGCAGTGGAGCAATCCGACCTTTTACTAGTACTGTATACAGCTTCTTAGAAGAATAGGGCATAGTGCTCAGTGCCAAATAAAGAAAAAAAAGGTATGTGATGTTTTTATAGGGGTCTTCCTACTTTCTAATGTTCTTTGTTCCAATTCTTGGTTATTTTCCAAACCCTCATATTCTTTAATGGATCCACCTCTTCATTTGAGGTCCTTCTATATGCAGCTGCCCCAATTTGTCAAACAAGATAACACCCAGGGCTGGAGTGTCACCTATCTGACATTAATATATGACTCTAAGTGTAGTAAAGGAAGTCTTTTTCTCGAGTTGCAGTTGGGTGTGTGTGAAGATGTTCGGAAACGCCTTCTATTCTCCTTAGGGAAAGCACTTAGACGGGGAGTGAGGAAACTCAAAAGCCCATTCATGCTTCTCTGGGTAATATGCAAATAAGGAAGAGTGAATGGGTCTATGGCACAGTACAATGACCACGTGAAAAGTTGAAATAACTGGTCACATTACTGGAGGAGTCAAATGCTCATAGGAAAGAATGAGTGTCACCACACCTACCTTCTGGGCAGAGGTGTGTATGAAGGTATGCGAGGTCTCTGTTAGTGTGTATGAAAGAGTTTGTAGAAATTTTGAAGGCGCAAGAGGTTGGGCATGTTGAGAAAGTCCACTGATGCCACTGAAAGGCAGTCCTGGAGCTTCCCAGTCATAGAGAGGAGGTGTTCCCTGACCAATGTGACATACCTAGACTGCAAAAAGGGGTATTCTCCTTCCTCCTAGTTTACGAGACAGTGCATGGCTGATTGAGAGAGTAGAGGATAACGCCAGAACTGAGTTGAATATGTGATTTCCACTACTTGATCCATGTGGGCCGTAAAGTTGTAATGACTGTTTGTATTTCGCCTACCAGACCAAGTAAAGAGTTTAAGTTCACCGTATCAGTCATCCCATGTCTGCTTAATCAAACTGAGATATAACCCCAACAAGTCCTGTGGATAAGCTATTAATATTAGAAGTAGAAAAGGGTCATGCAAGTTATTTTTTCTGTAAATTACTGCTTAACATGACTAAAATAATAAAAGTTTGTATACTCACCTCTCTTGGGTTCTCGCTGCTTCAGAACCACATCCTTTGGTGTCCCCTATAATGCTATGGTGAGTCCATCCATGGACCATCACAGGCTGCTGCAGCCAATCAAAGACCTCAGCAGCACTTGAGCACTGACTGGCTGCAGCAGCTTGTGACATTCTGTAACACAGACCCAGCCTAGAGAAGAGAGTCACAGTGTTGGAGCTGCAGGGAGCCGGGAAAGGTAAGTATACAAATGTTTAGTACTTTTACATATCGGGAGCAAGAACAAACAAAAAACTCAGAAAACCACTTTAATTAGCTATATTAAGGGTTCCTTACTCTTAGAAAACCACCTTCTGGAGTGCATGGGACCTACACACTATTGCATAGAAACCAACTTTGGATGAGTTTTTTGCATTGTGGTTGCAGATATAGCTAAACTGAATTTGTCATTTACAGTTAGGGCCAGAAATATTTGGACAGTAACACAATTTTCGCGAGTTGGGCTCTGCATGCCACCGCATTGGATTTGAAATGAAGCCTCTACAACAGAATTCAAGTGCAGATTGTAACGTTTAATTTAAAGGGTTGAACAAAAATATCTGATAGAAAATGTAGCAATTGTACACATTTCTTTACAAACACTCCACATTTTAGGAGCTCAAAAGTAATTGGACAAATAAACATAACCCAAACAAAATATTTTTTTTTCAATATTTTGTTGCGAATCCTTTGGAGGCAATCACTGCCTTAAGTCTGGAACCCATGGACATCACCAAACGCTGGGTTTCCTCCTTCTTAATGCTTTGCCAGGCCTTTACAGCCGCAGCCTTCAGGTCTTGCTTGTTTGTGGGTCTTTCCGTCTGAAGTCTGGATTTGAGCAAGTGAAATGCATGCTCAATTGGGTTAAGATCTGGTGATTGACTTGGCCATTGCAGAATGTTCCACTTTTTTGCACTCATGAACTCCTGGGTAGCTTTGGCTGTATGCTTGGGGTCATTGTCCATCTGTACTGTGAAGCGCCATCCGATCAACTTTGCAGCATTTGGCTGAATCTGGGCTGAAAGTATATCCCGGTACACTTCAGAATTCATCCGGCTACTCTTGTCTGCTGTTATGTCATCAATAAACACAAGTCACCCAGTGCCATTGAAAGCCATCCATGCCCATGCCATCACGTTGCCTCCACCATGTTTTACAGAGGATGTGGTGTGCCTTGGATCATGTGCCGTTCCCTTTCTTCTCCAAACTTTTTTCTTCCCATCATTCTGGTACAGGTTGATCTTTGTCTCATCTGTCCATAGAATACTTTTCCAGAACTGGGCTGGCTTCCTGAGGTGTTTTTCGGCAAATTTAACTCTGGCCTGTCTATTTTTGGAATTGATGAATGGTTTGCATCTAGATGTGAACCCTTTGTATTTACTTTCATGGAGTCTTCTCTTTACTGTTGACTTAGAGACAGATACACCTACTTCCCTGAGAGTGTTCTGGACTTCAGTTGATGTTGTGAACGGGTTCTTCTTCACCAAAGAAAGTATGCGGCGATCATCCACCACCGTTGTCTTCCGTGGACGCCCAGGCCTTTTTGAGTTCCCAAGCTCACCAGTGAATTCCTTTTTTCTCAGAATGTACCCGACTGTTGATTTTGCTACTCCAAGCATGTCTGCTATCTCTCTGATGGATTTTTTCTTTTTTTTCAGCCTCAGGATGTTCTGCTTCACCTCAATTGAGAGTTCCTTTGGCCGCATGCTGTCTGGTCACAGCAACAGCTTCCAAATCCAAAACCACACACCTGGAATCAACCCCAGACCTTTTAACTACTTAATTGATTACAGGTTAACGAGGGAGACGCCTTCTGGGTTAATTGCAGCCCTTAGAGTCCATTGTCCAATTACTTTTGGTCCCTTGAAAAAGAGGAGGCTATGCATTACAGAGCTATGATTCCTAAACCCTTTCTCCGATTTGGATGTGGAAACTCTCATATTGCAGCTGGGAGTGTGCACTTTCAGCCCATATTATATATATAATTGTATTTCTGAACATGTTTTTGTAAACAGCTAAAATAACAAAACTTGTGTCACTGTCCAAATATTTCTGGCCCTAACTGTACGTCTTGAAGAGAATACAAGCAGTGGGTCTAATGCTTACAACACTTGATGGCCAGAAGGACCCAGGATTCAGACAATTACTTTGTTTGCCTGTTAAAACACACAAAAAAATTGTAAATGTGATTGACTAGGAACAAATCCCTGACAAGATTACCAGATATGAAAAAAAAATAGCTTCATTTCATGTCACTTTGCAAATGAATATCATATTTATTCTTATAGAGATCTTTAAATCTGCGCTTCGGTGAAATATAATTAAAATAGGAACAGCGAGACAAGTGGGAGAGGAGCTGTGCGGACATTTGCCAACTCGCTATGACATCTCTCAAATCAGAAATGCAAATCTGTGCCAAATTAAACTTTAATATATTGTTTTAACGCAGTAGTGGGTGTCATATTGAGATGACAGCTGAAATTATCACTGCGCCAAGAGCGCCACAAGTATGTACATCTACACGAGCTCATGGCGGTACAATTACAGATGAGCAGGGGAATGGAGAATCATCTGATCTTAAGACAAATACTGATACTATATAGAAGAACTGAGGGAATATCAAGTATCAGAGTGTTATTGCTGTGAAACCCAACTGACAGCTATTTTTCCACCCAGATAACTTCAATACTATCTGTTTAACCCCATAGATGCTATTGTGAAAAGCCACTGCAGCACCTAAATGGTTTTAGAGCATGAAGGGGCTTCCTATATAAGCCCTTTGGATCCTTCACAAAGTATTTGTGGGGTGTGAATGCACCGCCATGGCAGGCAACAACTCCCAAGCCTGTTATGGCTATGAGCTTTTTAAGCTGTGCCTAATAGGGCTTGCTATACAGACAAGCATTATCAAACTACTAACAACCACTTGTCTTAATGTATGTGTGTGAGTGCTTCTCATGCTCCACCCCTGCTGATGTCATTGCTCTGCTCCCTGGTGACACCATCGAAGGTCCTACAACATATATAAAACACAGAATCTGACTGACAGAAGAACAACACAGTTAGGACTCTTGGAAGGCGAGGACAAAAATAACACACTGAGACAACTAAGCTGTTATTATTTCAGAAGACACAACTCAGCAGTCCTGACAGAAGACGCTGACCTACAACCACCACAGAGATCCAGAGGGCTAAAGAACTTGTGGTGATGTCACTGCTGTGAGAGGTGCCAAGCTGTGTGTGTGTGATGTGTGGGGTGTAGTAGAGCTGTGTGTGTGCATGTACCATGTAGCAGAGCTGTGTGGCGCATTGCGCCACCAGAAACACTGGTACTATAATTTCCTACACAACTCAGCAGTCCTGACAGAACACACTGACCTACCATAGAGATCTGATGGGCTGAAGGACATGTGGTGATGTCACCGCTGTGGGAGGATCCAAGCTGTGTTTGTCTTGTGTGGTAATCAAGCTACTGTGAGTGTGATGTGTCACCAGAAACACTGCTGCTATAATGTCCTAATAATTACTAGTCAAAGTGCTAACGACCACTTGTCTGTCTTTCTGTGTGTGACATGTGAGTTAAATGCAGAGCCTGACAGCACATGTGAATGTCAGTAACCGGCTCTTACCTAAGCCCCCCTGATCACATGACGGTGATGTCATTACTGGTCCTTTATCCTTATGTACTGAATGAGGGATTATGGGTGGATTACATCCCCCACGAACCCCTGCGGTCTCAGTTGCTATTGATACAGCAGTAGTCAATCTGGCAGTTTGTAGTTGCTTGTGAGACAGCTGGACACCTGTGTGGAGACTCCAATAAATGACACCTCACAAATGTCCACATACATAGCTGGCGGTGCATATTGACCAACAACATTGAAGCATTGTCTTTCATTGCTATCTTCATATCTCCTGAATGTGATATCATGTCATCTCAAGTGCTAATGCTGCCAACACCAGTCCAGCCTTTATCTAATCATCAATCATTGTCCAGTGTTGGAACAAACCATCGCTGTTGTACAAACATGGCACCACAGAGGGTTCAATGCCGCCATAAAGCTAATGCAGCTTACATTACACAGCAACAAGCCACAATGTAAATAATATGCAGCTTATATGTGAAAGCAACGTAGCAGAACTGTGTGTGTGTGACGTGCATGCAGCAGAGCTGCGTGTGTGTGTGACATGCATGTACCAGTGCTGTGTGTGTCCGACGTGCAAGCAGTAGAGCTGCGTGGTGTATTGCTCCACCAGAAACACTGGTACTATAATTTCCTAACAATTACTAGTAAAGTGCTATACAGTAGTATTGCAAAGTAATATACAAGCGATGAGAAGATCGAAAAATTCACAGTCACGCAGTGCAACTAAAAAAGTTAACTTTATTGCAACAAAATTAACAAAGTATAAAAGATAAAAAAAATAGTTTATTGTGCAAATTGTCATTTTTTTGGGTGGCTTCACTGTAACGACAAGAAAGTAGAGTAAAATTAACATATAACAAACTGAACATATAAAATAAACCCCCAAAAGCAATGCCTGAATGGCTCTTGGTTTTTATCCCTTCTCAAAAAAAATATAACCAATAAATCATATGCATCCTAAAAATTTCAACTCATAAAGCAAAAAATATGAAAAAACAAAAGACAAACAAACCCTTATATAAAACAACCCCTCAACTGTCGCCTTATACGCCGGGAATACGGTGTAAAAAAAAAAAAAAAAAAGAAGTACCCACCTCCCCCGGCATTCTGTGGCGCTGCTGCAGGCTGTCGCTCCCTCCTCGTCCCTGACAGCATTGCTTTCTGGATGCGGGGCTTGAAATCCCCACCTCCAGAAAGCTAATGCTGTGATTGGCTAACTCATACGGCATCAGCCAATCACAGCCATTTAATGTTGAATGGCTGTGATTGGCTGACGCCGCGTAAGTTAGCCAATCACAGCTGCGGGTGCAGCTGGAAGACCAAACTAACACTGGCAATGCTGGAAGGCAATAGACACAATTAAATGCTGCCAGAACTCCCGCCCCAGCAGCTGATTGATGAATGAAGGAGACGCTGGGAACACCGCCCCAGCCTAGCTGAACAGATGGATACCAAGGAAGCACGCCTGGTAGTCATGGAAATGGGGACGCGGCGCGAAGCAGCATCCGCTGCGTCCCTAGCAAAACCGCTGCGACCAGATTTACAGCAGCCAGGGGAGATCACTAGAACCGGGGCTCGCCCGCGCCGCACTCCTGCAACCTGAGTGGTAGGACCGGTAGTGCGTGCCCTGAGAGTCGCCAGTTCTGACAGTTTAGATCCATTCTAATTGATCGATGTCTTTCTGTAGGTGAGGACTCCAAAATTAAACACGATATTCCAGATGTGGTCTCACCAGAGCTCTAAACAGCGAGATCACAATCTCCCTCTTTCTACTGGTAATATCTCTAGCCATGAAGCCAAACATGCAGGTGCTTTCCATGCTGTCTGACTGCACTGTGGACTCATTTTGAAGGTATCAGAAATCAGAACCTATATCCTTCTCTTCTAAAGTCTGGGATAACACTGAATTACTGATATAATACTCAGACTTGTAAGTCCTTTCTTCCAGGAACATTATTTTACATTTAAAAACAATGAACTGCAGTTTCCATTGTGTTGACCAGTTTTCCAGAAAAGCTGTTTGACGATGACTATTGTATCATCAGCAAACTGGCAAACCTTACCTACCAATCCTCCTACAAACATGTTTAAAAGAATAGGGCCAAGAACAGAACCTTTTGGTCCACCACTTGCAACTAGTCTCTGTTCAACACCCAAGTTAAGGGCTGGAGACCCACCACTCGGGATCCCTGGCGATGAGCTGTTTGTCCAGCCCGCTATCAGTGCAATGGGCTGGATGTGCATCAAAAGTGATGGGAGAGGAAGTGACCATCACTCCTATTGAAGTCAATGGGAGCTGAAGCAGCTATTACACTTCCGCGTCCCTCTCCAGTGCCAGAAGTGTAATAGCTCCTATTGATTTAAATGCAAGTGAAGACAGCTAGGGCAATTCCTCTCCTGCCCCCTATGATGCACATCTAGCCTGCTGCATTGATAGCGGCCGAGCATTCAGCTCATCACTGGGGATCCCAAGAGGTGGGTCCCTTGGGATTAACTCTTGATGGCCTATCGTAAATATAGGTCATCAATAGTTTTGTCTGTAAATCCCTTCAAGTACAATGTTCCTATAGATTGATGGTTACACCCGCCCCATTTAAGTGTCAAATTATTTCTTTGAGTAGTCTGCTTCTTTTATTGCACTTTTTATTTCCCTCTTCTTTCTATGACAGTTTGTGAGAATTTACTAAACCTGTTTTATTGGATGTTTACAATGAATATACAGCTATTAAAAACCTGCTACTCATTTACAAATTTCCTAGAGGATACATACACAAATAAGACGCTATAGTAAGAGAGTCATTTAACTATTATGCCTACAATTAGGTAGAGAACTAACACTTTACTGATATTCCCAGCGGATACTAATAAACAATTCCTTTAAAAACTTGTATACATTCTGCATGTTATTGCTCTTCACGTATATACGATGATCATCACTGGAATCTTTATTGTTTTATGACTATCATCTCAAGATTAATTCATGTTCAGGAATCAAACACAAGACAATGATGCCTGGAAGAGGTAAAGAGAAGAGGAACAGGATGAAAGCAAGAACATAAATCATGAATATAGTTCTCCTATAATAGTAAGAATAGAAGTAGTAATAATAATAACAAAATGGGGGGTGGATAAAGTAAATAATTAAAAACTTGCCTCATAGGCATACAGCTGTGGCATGTCCAGAGGCCTTTCTTAGGCTTCTTGCTGTCATGGCTACCCATCGGCATCCTGTGATTGCATTTGCAATCTAACCACCTAGATGCCATGGTCACTATTGTCCATGGCATATAGGAAGTTAAATGAAAAGTATTGTAGTTTTCTATGATCCTGGCTATCACAATCAGAGCCCAGCTGTCAGTCAGCACAAGACTCTTTTGGTGATCATGTGGGTGCATGACCCATTACATAAATGTCCATCCTAAAGGCTTACGAAAAGCCAGGTTATGATGTTCACTTATGTCAAGGAAGTTTAATGGTAAAAATTAGGTGGCACCTTAATGTATACCTCTAGGTCTAACATGTTCTGTGCTTCATGGAAAATTTGGTACAGTGAGCTATGCACACTGCATAGGCTACTCAACTACTACTATTAATGTGGCTGTAGCTAGCAGTTTCTGACCCCCGCCTACTTGTATTTGTCCCACTTGCAGCAGGTTTGGACCAATCAATAACATGAGGCCACTTTGTAATTATTTTCCAGGGACACTTTGGCTTTCCAATCCACCAATGGGCTTAGGCCATCAGTAGTTTACAACTGCACAACTTCTTCAAGTTCTTTAAGTGTCTCATGGTACACTTGTACTTAAGACCATATACCCTTTTTGTATCCCATGTTTACATACATTCTAATTTGTCAAAATTTTCTGAGTGTGAAGTCTCCAGAACTGAACACAGTATTCCAGATGTGTTTGCACCGAAGTTCTAAACAGCGGGATCACACTTTCCTGCTTTCTATTGGCAATACCTCTCGCTATGCAGCTGAACGTGTGCAGTGGGCCAGACTGAGGAGATGGCAGCGAAATGATGGTAGTCATGTTGGCGCCGCTGCTCCTCTCCAATGAAAATGCCTGGCATCCGCATTGCATAGTGGTAAATTTAGGTCACACCTTAGTGGTGCTACCCACGTAGTCGGGTAGGGTAAGATGGTGTTTTGTCGTGACACCAGTCTGTATGCGGGTAGAGACCCATTCTGGACAAAAAGAGTAATTATAAAAATGGGAGAAATAAACCAAAATGGGGGTTTGGATCCTTTTCCCTGGATTTGCGTAGTGTGGTACCTCAGTGCAGATATTGGGTTGGTAGGGAGGGGTCACAATTGAAGGTGCAAAAAGATGAACATTGTATTGAAGGAATAGTTCTTCCATATGAATTCTTCTGCTTGATTTTGAGATAGACACATAAATTCACTTTGCTCAACTTTGAGATGAATATAGACAATAACTTGACTTTTCCTTGGTTATGTTATCTGATTGTTACCATGCTGTGGTTGCTGGTCCCCCCGGGGCGGCGGTGTGCAGGGTCCCACGGTCGGGGCATGTCCCCCTGGCTTCTTGTCGGGCTGCCGGGGGCGCGGGTGTCTGGCCAGCATAAGCGGGTGGTGCTCATGGCGTGCGGCGCCGTGCACGCGTGCATCTGTGAGTTCAGCTGCCATGCACGAGCTCCCTTTTATTATGTTTTTCGCCAGGTTTAACCTTGTCATTACATATATGCCAGGGGAGAAGAATGTGAGGGCAGACACCTTCTCACAGAGTTTCGGTTCGCCGGAAAGTGAGACAGTGGCTCCCGGGAATGTCTTGGCACCTGGGGTGGTGGTGGTGGCAGCTGTAGAATCTGATCTCATTCCTCATCTACAAAACTGTCAGCAGAACGCTCCCTCGGGGGTGCCAAAGGGCAGATGGTTAGTGCCAGAGACCTTGCATCTCAGAGTCATTGAAGAGTCTCACTCATCTGTTCTCGCAGGCCATCCGGGGGGTCAGGGGACTCTGGATCTTTCTACTAGACACTACTGGTAGCCAGGCATGTCTCGGGAGATCCACAACTTTGTTCAGGGATGCTCTGTCTGTGCACACAGTAAAAGTCGGCAGCGTCGTCCGGAGGGGCCTCTGAGACCGTTACCGGTGCCTCTTCATCCGTGGTCGCATTTATCGGTACATTTTATCACCGATCTACCTGAGTCACCACTGTCCTAGTTGTTGTAGATCGTTTCTCAAAGATGGCACATTTCGTGGCGTTAAAGAAGCTACCTTCTGCGATAGAATTTTCCAAGATTTTTGTAAAAGAAATCATTCATCTACATGGGGTTCCCGAGAACATTGTATCTGATCGCGGTGTTCAGCTTATTGCGCAATTTTGGCGAGCCTTCTGTAGAAACCTGGGAACGTCGCTTTCCTTCTCGTCAGCATTCCACCTGCACACTAATGGTCAGACTGAGCGGAAGAACCAGGATTTAGTGCAATATTTACAGTTGTTTGCAAGCGAAAAGGCTCATCAGTGGGCAGAATTCCTGCCGTTGGCAGACTTTGCGCTAAACAACTGTACTTGTTCCTTCACTGGGGTATCTCCATTCCTGTGCGTATATGGTCAGCATCCTCACTTTATTACTACTTCTACTCTGTCTGCCTGTCCTGCAGCTGATGTCGCCACAGATGCGCTGCAGGGGGTATGGAAAGAAGTACAGAAGAACCTGGAAGCAATGGGGTCTCGTATGCAGTTGCGTAGTGGTAAGAGTCAGTCAGTATCTGAACTTTATGGGATGGGACAGAAGGTCACGTGGGTCCCTTTGTCATCACGCGTGTAGTAAATCCATTTGCTTATGAACTTGATTTGCCAGCTACATGGAGGGTTCATAGGGTTTTTCATAAGTCATTATTGAAACCTTTTGTCCCTTCGGTACGTTATCAAGGGTGGTATACCGTAACACTGATGTTATCAGAACATGGATTTACATTACTCTTTCTTTCCTTTTCTTTGCTTTCTAATGCAATCAGCTTAGTCCTAGGCCCTGACTTTTCTCCCTTCTCACTGTCATACTCCTTCACTGTTGTAGTCCTATTACCTCTTTCTTTTTCTTCTCTCTGACATGGAAATGATGCTTGTCCTCACACTTTCTTCCACTCCCCACCACACAGGCTCCTCTGTCCTTGCTTTTTCCTTTAGCTGTTGACTTCTCCTCTGTTCAGGCTCTCCTCTGTTCTGCTCATCAACTCTCTTGACTCCTCCCCCTCTAACCTTTTATGCCATCACTCTAGCCCAACCTGTGCAAGGGAAACATTACCCAATCACAGGCTCTCTTTCTTCCTGCTACCTGACTAACCACTCCCCAGGCTGTTACTAGGTGACCTGAAACCCACTGGGGAAGGGGAAACCTGTTAGTGGACAATACACAGCAGTGAATGGAAAACCATAAAACTTAACATTTGTCACACATAATAATAACCATGATTTCAACCATAGATTAACCACAAAAGTTCTGTAGTACCCAATTCCGGGGTACTAGACATGCAATTACTTTCCTTGCTGCTCCACAGAATAGGAAACAAGTATCTGATCAGTGGGAGTTCAATCGCTGGGACACCCACCAATCATAAGAACAAGGGTTCTGTGTGTGCCATCATATGAATTAAGTAGTGGTTGAGCATTCTTGGAATTGGTATACATCCCAGCAGTCATACGCCCACTGATCAGACACTTATTCTCTTTCCTGTGGAATGGGGATGTCATGGCTAGACAGTCGTGTTGAATTGGGACTAGGGTGATGCCATGTGATCCACATACCGGTGCATGCTCAGTGTAATTTTGATGCTGAGTGTCAACATAATCACTTCTCTGCGGATGTGTGGAAAGATTGGTCGGCTGTGAGGCATATGTCCTAGCTAGCCAATCAGCATCTGTCTGTATATATTTATTCCGACTCCTCCTCATGGAGGACACCGGTTATACTTCTTGTCAGGTGTTGTATCTGTTCATGTTGTCAGCTTTTGTCATGCTCCATAATCTGATAAGACTTTTTGGTATATTTGATTTCTCTGGGGTGTTGTTACATCTTGCTGCTAACTGTTTGCTACTGAATTTTATATTGTGCATAGTGTACTAGTTTCAAGTTTAATCACTTTCAGCAGTAAATAGCATTTCTTATTCTCCATTTATAGAAAGTCAAGAACGCCCCCCTCAGATTCCTGATGTGGGGTCACCCTCATCAGAGTGAGTGCTCCACCTTTAGTTAGGGTTTCATTGAATTAATAGGTTAGGGTCAGATTCGCCCCACCACCACTTTTTTGGTTTTGTTGTTAATAAGTTTTGTTCTCCATATTCATATATTGTGCTTTTATCCACCCTCTTAATGGCAACAGATTATGTCTGACCTGGACCTGGACAAAGTGTTTTGCGTCCAGCTCAGATTTAACAGGATGTAAATTGATATCTTGTGATAGCACCTTTGAAATTGTTATTTAATTTATTCCTAAAGCAGGATTAATTCAAAGTTGTATGTGGGCCATTTGGCAATGAGTTCACAATTGGCCCCCTGTCTACCCAACCATTGGCTTTACAAGTGTTTAGTGTATTTACCCAGGCTCACAGTGTGCCCTGCCATCTGCTCACTTGTTTAAATCCTCTGCTAATATAACTAATTTTGTATAATGGAGCCTGTAAAAAAAAAAATCCAGCCCCTAGAAGGAATTGTAGTTTTGTTGCAAAACATGGCATGCAGTTACATCCCAGGCAGATATGTAAATGACTGGAGTTGTGGAACGATTAGATGAACGGTCTTGTCACCTGAGGCCCAAAAAGTGATTGCACCCTTGTCCTATAAAAAGGCTCTCAGAGACTACTTGTGTGTAGTGGTCCTCTTTTACAGATTGTGTAGAACTTGTTGACCATCGGTCGCCTCCAAGATGCAATTGAAGAGATTTTTTCCCAGGTAACAGAATTTGAGAGGGAGCACATTATTGAAATGCAAGAAGCTAAGTGGCCATATTAAAAAACTGACTAGAAATGTTGGTACCAGTGGATGCATGAGGACACGCACACAAGGTAAATGTGCTTAGGACTGCCTCTACAAGATCTAGAGGCTCAGTTACAGTAAATGTGGACCGATATGCTGCAGGAGACCATAGGAACCTGCATGCCTCCATGCCCAACATGTATCACATCTTGCATCTCAGCTAGAGGCGGTACAATAGGGTACTAGAGACTTCATGCTAACCTGTATCACATCTTGCATCCAAGCTAGAGGCAGCCCAACAGAGTACTAGAGCCTCAATGACAACCTGTATCACATCTAGCATCCAAGCTAGAGGTGGTCCAACAGAGTACTAGAGCCTTCATACCCGCCCATATCACATCTGGCATCCAAGCTAGAGGCAGCCCAACAGAGTACTAGAGCCTCAATGACAACCTGTATCACATCTAGCATCCAAGCTAGAGGTGGTCCAACAGAGTACTAGAGCCTTCATACCCGCCCATATCACATCTGGCATCCAAGCTAGAGGTGGCGCAACAGGGTACTAAAGCCTCCATGCCCACCTGTATTACATCTCACATCCAAGCTAGAGGCAGTACAACAGGGCACTAGAGCCTCCATGCCCTCCTGTATCACATATTGTATCCAAGCTAGAGGCTGTACAACAAGGTACTAGAACCTCCATGCTCTCCCGTATCACATTTTGCATCCAATGGGCACATACCCTTAAGGGCGTCTTCAGACGAACATATGCGCAAATACGCTCAGCTCAACACAACATATTTGCGCAGTGAACAAGGCTAGTTTACGCATGTACTTTACTGTATGTATTTGCACAGCCACGACATATTTACTCCTCCTCCCTGCCCTGATTTAAGAAGCCATAAAGCCTAATGAGGTCCTGGTGTGTGCTTTTACCAGCAGGTTTGTATAGCCTACTAGCTTACCCGTCGCGCGTTGCTGCGAAGACAGACAGACAGACATACATTCGTTTTTATATATCTAGATAACAACCAATCACAGCGCAGCTTTCAAGTTACCTCAGCGGTATAATATATAACAACCAATCACAGCACAGCAGCTTTCATGTTACCTCAGCAGTATAATATATAGCAACCAATCACAGCACAGCTTTCATGTTACCTCAGCGGTATAATATATATAGCAACCAATCACAGCACAGCTTTCATGTTACCTCAGCAGTATAAGAAATAGCAACCAATCAGAGCACAGCTTTCATTTTACCTCAGCAGTATAAGAAATTGCAACCAATCACAGCACAGCTTTCATTTTACCTCAGCATTCTCAATATCCAGCAATTGTCTTGCGAAACGTTCGGCGGATGCATCATTTTGTAGTTGAACACGCATTCCGTTGCTCGTAATGCCTTTTGCTTTTGTGCTTGAGATGGAAATCAAACGATCTTTGTCTGGGGAGCATAACTGTCTACAATGCTCGCAGGATAGGTGTACTATGCCAGTAATCTTCCCAGGAGTGTACTCAACAACTTCCCAAAGTTTCATGGCGATTAGATGAATGGTGTAGTAGCGCAAAAAGGACAGACAGACAGACATACATTCCTTTTATATATATATAGATGACATCAGGAAGTGAGAGAATTAGATTCCGTACGTAAAATATGGACGCTAATTATTTTGCGCTTAGAATTAAATAATCGAGTTGGGACCCATTAACTTTTTCTATTTTTGACATAATCAACGCTCGTTCCAAATTTCAAGTTTCTATGACATTGGAAAGTGAGAAAATTAGATTCCGTACGTAAAATTTGGACGCTTATTTTTTGGCGCTTAGAATTGAATAATCGAGTTGGGACCTATTAACTTTTCCTATTTATGACATAATCAATGCTCGTGCCAAATTTCAAGTTTCTATGACATTGGGAAGTGAAAAAATTTGATTCCGTACGTAAAATTTGGACGCTAATTCTTTGGCGCTTAGAATTGAATAATCGAGCTGGGACCCATTAACTCTTCCTATTTATGACATAATCAATGCTCGTGCCAAATGTCAAGTTTCTATTACATTGGGAAGTGAGAAAATTAGATTCCGTACGTAAAATTTGGACGCTAATTCTTTGGCGCTTAGAATTGAATAATCGAGTTGGGACCCATTAACTTTTCCTATTTTTGACATAATCAATGCTCGTGCCAAATTTCAAGTTTCTATGACATTGGGAAGTGAGAAAATTAGATTCCGTACGTAAAATTTGGATGCTAATTCTTTGGCGCTTAAAATTGAATAATCGAGTCGGGACCCATTAGCTTTTCCTTTTTATGACATAATCAATGCTCGTGCCAAATTTCATGTTTCTAGGACATCGGGAAGTGAGAGAATTAGTAGCAATGATGGAAATCGAACAATCTGCGTGGGGGGGGGGCATAACTGTCGACGACGCACGCGCGCCATTTATCGTAGCATAAATGTACTATGCCTATAATCTTCCCAGGAGTGTACTCAACAACTTCCCAAAGTTTCATGGCGATCGGATGAATGGTGTAGGAGCGCATAAAGGACAAACAGACAGGCAGACACACACACAGACAGACATACATTCAATTTTATATATATAGACTAGCTTACCCGTCGCGCGTTGCTGCGAAGACAGACAGACAGACATTCATACATTCGTTTTATATATCTAGATAACAACCAATCACAGCGCAGCTTTTTTTATGTTACCTCAGTGGTATAATATATAACAACTAGAGATGAGCGAACGCGTTCGTCCGAGCTTGATATTCGTGCGAATATTAGGGTGTTCGGGATGTTCGTTATTCGTGACGAACACCATGCGGTGTTCTGGTTACTTTCACTTCCTTCCCTGAGACGTTAGCGCGCTTTTCTGGCCAATTGAAAGACAGGGAAGGCATTACAACTTCCCCCTGCAACGTTTAAGCCCTATACCACCCCCCTGCTGTGAGTGGCTGGCGAGATCAGGTGTTCGCCTAATATAAAAGTCGGCCCCTCCCGCGGCTCGCCTCAGATGCGGTGTGAGTTAGATGAGGGACAGTGCTGTTTATACCGGAGCTGCTGTAGGGAAAGAATTGGTAGTTAGTGTAGGCTTCAAGACCCCCCAAAGGTCCTTATTAGGGCCACTGATAGCTGTGTGTTGGCTGCTGTTAGCAGTGGGATTTTTTTTTTTTTCTCAAAATCGCCTCTGCAGACCGTTGCACCTGGCATTAGGGACAGAAGTGCTGCATAGGCAGGGAGAGTGTTAGGAGTGAGTGTAGCCTTCAAGAACCTCAACGGTCCTTTCTAGGGCCATATTTATCCGTGTGCAGTACTGTCCAGGCTGCTGTTGGCTGTGCTGCATTTTTTTTGGGCTTCTCAAAATCGCCTCTGCAGAGCATTGCACCCTCCATTGATACTGCAGGGAAAGAATTGTATAGGCAGGGCCACAACACAGTTATTATTCATAGAATATACGCAGTGCTGCCTGTTGGTGGGAAAAAACTGAAAACAAATCTATTTGTCCAGCCTGTGTCCGTCCTTACGGGCGGTGGACACGTGTGAGCTGCGTGAAAAACATTGCTAAATCATACGCACCCAGCTACGCTTTACTGCTGGCTTCGCCATTTGCTTTCCTTAATTGGGAAAAAAAAATACCTGCTCTCCAAGAGTTATAATAACTCTGCTACCCTCACGTTCTGTGACACATAAGCAGGGACACAGCGCAGTTATTAAACTTCGCAGGTTCATTGAATATACGCAGTGCTGCCTGTTGGTGGGAAAAAACTGAAAACAAATCTATTTGTCCAGCCTGTGTCCGTCCTTACGCCTGTGTAGACGTGTGAGCTGCGTGAAAAACATTGCTAAATCATACGCAGCCAGCTACGCTTTACTGCTGGGTTCGCCATTTGCTTTCCTTAATTGGGAAAAAAAAATACCTGCTCTCCAAGAGTTATAATAACTCTGCTACCCTCACGTTCTGTGACACATAAGCAGGGACACAGCGCAGTTATTAAACTTCGCAGGTTCATTGAATATACGCAGTGCTGCCTGTTGGTGGGAAAAAACTGAAAACAAATCTATTTGTCCAGCCTGTGTCCGTCCTTACGCCTGTGTAGACGTGTGAGCTGCGTGAAAAACATTGCTAAATCATACGCACCCAGCTACGCTTTACTGCTGGGTTCGCCATTTGCTTTCCTTAATTGGGAAAAAAAATACCTGCTCTCCAAGAGTTATAATAACTCTGCTACCCTCACGTTCTGTGACACATAAGCAGGGACACAGCGCAGTTATTAAACTTCGCAGGTTCATTGAATATACGCAGTGCTGCCTGTTGGTGGGAAAAAACTGAAAACAAATCTATTTGTCCAGCCTGTGTCCGTCCTTACGCCTGTGTAGACGTGTGAGCTGCGTGAAAAACATTGCTAAATCATACGCACCCAGCTACGCTTTACTGCTGGGTTCGCCATTTGCTTTCCTTAATTGGGAAAAAAAATACCTGCTCTCCAAGAGTTATAATAACTCTGCTACCCTCACGTTCTGTGACACATAAGCAGGGACACAGCGCAGTTATTAAACTTCGCAGGTTCATTGAATATACGCAGTGCTGCCTGTTGGTGGGAAAAAACTGAAAACAAATCTATTTGTCCAGCCTGTGTCCGTCCTTACGCCTGTGTAGACGTGTGAGCTGCGTGAAAAACATTGCTAAATCATACGCACCCAGCTACGCTTTACTGCTGGGTTCGCCATTTGCTTTCCTTAATTGGGAAAAAAAAATACCTGCTCTCCAAGAGTTATAATAACTCTGCTACCCTCACGTTCTGTGACACATAAGCAGGGACACAGCGCAGTTATTAAACTTCGCAGGTTCATTGAATATACGCAGTGCTGCCTGTTGGTGGGAAAAAACTGAAAACAAATCTATTTGTCCAGCCTGTGTCCGTCCTTACGCCTGTGTAGACGTGTGAGCTGCGTGAAAAACATTGCTAAATCATACGCAGCCAGCTACGCTTTACTGCTGGGTTCGCCATTTGCTTTCCTTAATTGGGAAAAAAAAATACCTGCTCTCCAAGAGTTATAATAACTCTGCTACCCTCACGTTCTGTGACACATAAGCAGGGACACAGCACAGTTATTAAACTTAGATAATTCATTCACTAGAGGCAGTGGGGCCTTTCGTTTTCCAAAAAGGGCAAAAATTATATTTGGCCTGCAGTCTTTCGCCAATTTATTTCCTGCCTGGGAAATCTAATCACTGGTAATACAGCATGCTGAGGGGTAGGGGTAAGCCTAGAGGACGTGGACGTGGACGTGGCCGAGGACGCGGAGGGCCAAGTGAGGGTGTGGGCACAGGCCAAGCTCCTGATCCAGGTGTGTCGCAGCTGTCTGCTGCGCGATTAGGAGAGAGGCACGTTTCTGGCGTCCCCACATTCATCGCCCAATTAATGGGTCCACGCGGGAGACGGTTATTAGAAAATGAGCAGTGTGAGCAGGTCCTGTCCTGGATGGCAGAAAGTGCTTCGAGCAACCTATCGTCTACCCGCAGTTCTGCGCCGTCCACTGCTGCCAATCCGAATCCTCTGTCTGCTGCTCCTCCTTCCTCCCAGCCTCCTCAGTCCACTACAATGACACCTGCTCAGGAGCGGGAACACTCCCAGGAACTGTTCTCGGGCCCCTGCTTAGATTGGGCAGCAGCGGTTCCTCTCCCACCAGAGGAGTTTATCGTCACTGATGCCCAACCATTCGAAAGTTCCCGGGGTCCGGGGGAAGAGGCTGGGGACTTCCGCCAACTGTCTCAACAACTTTCTGTGGGTGAGGAGGACGATGACGATCAGACACAGTTGTCTTGCAGTGAGGTAGTAGTAAGGGCAGTAAGTCCCAGGGAGCAGCGCACAGAGGATTCGGAGGAAGAGCAGCAGGACGATGAGGTGACTGACCCCACCTGGTGTGCAACGCTTACTCAGGAGGACAGGTCTTCAGAGGGGGAGTCAAGGGCATCAGCAGGGCAGGTTGCAAGAGGCAGTGCGGTGGCCAGGGGTAGAGGCAGGGCCAGACCGAATAATCCACCAAGTGTTTCCCAAAGCGCCCCCTCGCGCCATGCCACCCTGCGTAGGCCGAGGTGCTCTAAGGTCTGGCAGTTTTTCACAGAGACGCCTGACGACCGACGAACAGTGGTGTGCAACCTTTGTCGCGCAAAGCTCAGCCGGGGAGCCAACACCAACAGCCTCACCACCACCACCATGCGCAGACATATGATGGCCAAGCACCCCGCAAGGTGGGACAAAGGCCGTTCACCGTCTCCGGTTTGCACCCCTGCCTCTCCCCCTGTGCCCCAACCTGCCACTGAGATGCAACCCCCCTCTCAGGACACAGGCACTACCGCCTCATGGCCTGCACCCACACCCTCATCTCCGCTGTCCTCGGCCCCATCCAGCAGTGTAGTTCAGCGCACCGTTCAGCCGTCGCTTGCGCAAGTGTTCGAGCGCAAGCGCAAGTACGCCGCCACGCACCCGCACGCTCAAACGTTAACCGTCCGCATCGCAAAATTCATCAGCCTTGAGATGCTGCCGTATAGGGTTGTGGAAACGGAGTCCTTCAAAAGTATCATGGAGGCGGCGGCCCCGCGCTACTCAGTTCCCAGTCGCCACTACTTTTCCCGATGTGCCGTCCCAGCCCTGCACGACCACGTCTCCCGCAACATTGTGCGCGCCCTCACCAACGCGGTTACTGCCACGGTCCACTTAACTACGGACACGTGGACAAGCACAGGCGGGCAGGGCCACTACATCTCCCTGACGGCACATTGGGTGAATTTAGTGGAGGCTGGGACAGAGTCAGAGCCTGGGACCGCTCACGTCCTACCCACCCCCAGAATTGCGGGCCCCAGCTCGGTGCTGGTATCTGCGGAGGTGTATGCTTCCTCCACTAAAGCACCCTCCTCCTCCTCCTCCTCCTCTGTCTCACAATCAAGATGTGTTAGCAGCAGCATGTCGCCAGCAGTCGGTGTCGCGCGGTGTGGCAGCACAGCGGTGGGCAAGCGTCAGCAGGCCGTGCTGAAACTACTCAGCTTAGGCGATAAGAGGCACACGGCCCACGAACTGCTGCAGGGTCTGACACAGCAGACCGACCGCTGGCTTGCGCCGCTGAGCCTCCAACCGGGCATGGTCGTGTGTGACAACGGCCGTAACCTGGTGGCGGCTCTGCAGCTTGGCAGCCTCACGCACGTGCCATGCCTGGCCCACGTCTTTAATTTGGTGGTTCAGCGGTTTCTGAAAAGCTACCCACGCTTGTCAGACCTGCTCGTAAAGGCGCGCCGGCTCTGCGCACATTTCCGCAAGTCCCACACGGACGCTGCCACCCTGCGCACCCTGCAACATCACTTTAAGCTGCCAGTGCACCGACTGCTGTGCGACGTGCCCACACGGTGGAACTCTACGCTCCACATGTTGGCCAGGCTCTATGAACAACGGAGAGCTATAGTCGAATACCAACTCCAACATGGGCGGCGCAGTGGGAGTCAGCCTCCTCAATTCCTTTCAGAAGAGTGGGCCTGGTTGGCAGACATCTGCCATGTCCTTGGTAATTTTGAGGAGTCTACCCAGGTGGTGAGCGGCGATGCTACAATCATTAGCGTCACCATTCCTCTGCTATGCATCTTGAGAAATTCCCTGCAAACCATAAAGGCAGCTGCTTTGCGCTCGGAAACGGGGGCGGGGGAAGACAGTATGCCGCTGGATAGTCAGGGCACCCTCCTGTCTATTTCTCAGCGCGTACAGGAGGAGGAGGAGGAGCATGAGGAGGATGAGGAGGAGGGGGAAGAGACAGCTTGGCCCGCTGCTGACGGTACACCGGCTGATTGCCTGTCATCCTTTCAGCGTGTATGGCCTGAGGAGGAGGAGGAGGAGGAGGAGGATCCTGAAAGTGATCTTCCTAGTGAAGACAGCCATGTGTTGCGTACAGGTACCCTGGCACACATGGCTGACTTCATGTTAGGATGCCTTTCTCGTGACCCTCGCGTTGCACGCATTCTGGCCACGACGGATTACTGGGTGTACACACTGCTCGATCCACGGTATAAGGAGAACCTGCCCACTCTGATTCCCGAAGAGGAAAGGGGTTCGAGAGTGTTGCTATACCACAGGACCCTTGCGGACAAGCTGATGGTAAAATTCCCAGCCGACAGCGCTAGTGGCAGAAGGCGCAGTTCCGAGGGCCATGTTGCAGGGGATGTGCGTAGATCGAGCAGCATGTACATCCCAGGCAGTGCAACAGTCTTTAAGGGCCTGGCCAGCTTTATGGCTCCCCACCAAGACTGTGTCACCGCTCCCCAGTCACGGCTGAGTCGGCGGGAGCACTGCAAAAGGATGGTGAGGGAGTACGTAGCGGATCGCACGACCATCCTTGGTGACGCCTCTGCCCCCTACAACTACTGGGTGTCGAAGCTGGACACGTGGCCTGAACTAGCCCTGTATGCCCTTGAGGTGCTTGCTTGTCCTGCGGCTAGCGTGTTGTCGGAGAGGGTGTTTAGTGCGGCTGGGGGAATCATCACAGATAAGCGTAGCCGCTTGTCAACCGACAGTGCCGACAGGCTAACACTCATCAAGATGAACAAAGGCTGGATTTCCCCAGACTTCTGTTCTCCACCAGCGGACAGCAGCGATACGTAAGCAATACGTAGGCTGCACCCGCGGATGGAAGCTACGTTCTCTCTCACCATCCAAAACGGGGACATTTCTGCTTCATCAATCTGTGTCTAATATTCCTCCTCCTCCTCCTCCTGCTCCACCTCCTGAAACCTCACGTAATCACGCTGAACGGGCAATTTTTCTTAGGGCCACAAGGCTCACTCAAATAATTTTTCAGAACAATTTTTATAAGTTTCAATGCGCTTAAAAGCATTGGAACTTTAACTTGAACCAATTTTTCGTTACACTGGGCTGCCTCCAGGCCTAGTTACCACTTAAGCCACATTAACCAAAGCGATTAATGGGTTTCACCTGCCCTCTTGGCTGGCCATGGCCAATTTTTGGGATGTACATTAGTACTGTTGATACAGCAATTTGTGTGGGCCCTCGCCTACAGTGTAATCAAATTAATTTTTAGCCCACCTGCATTACAGCTGACGTTACCTCAGCTGTGTTGGGCAATGCAATGGGATATTTTTGTGTACCGCCGGTGGGTTCCAGGGAGCCACCCATGCTGTAGGTGCACACTGAGTTTTTAATACATCTGTACACTTCTAAAGAACCCGTCTGACCGGGGCATGCAGTGTGGGCCGAAGCCCACCTGTATTACGCACGACATTACTACCTCAGCTGTGTTGGGCAATGCAATGGGATATTTCTATGTACCGCCGGTGGCTTCCTGGCACCCACCCAGGCAGTGGGTCCACAGGGAGTTAAACCTACATGTGTCCACTTGTAAAGAATCCCAGTCTGACTGGGGCATGCAGTGTGGGCCGAAGCACACCTGTATTACGCACGACATTACTACCTCAGCTGTGTTGGGCAATGCAATGGGATATTTCTATGTACCGCCGGTGGCTTCCTGGCACCCACCCAGGCAGTGGGTCCACAGGGAGTTAAACCTACATGTGTCCACTTGTAAAGAATCCCAGTCTGACTGGGGCATGCAGTGTGGGCCGAAGCCCACCTGTATTACGCACGACATTACTACCTCAGCTGTGTTGGGCAATGCAATGGGATATTTTTGTGTACCGCCGGTGGGTTCCAGGGAGCCACCCATGCTGTGGGTCGACAGGGACTTCACAATAGGGAGTTGTACCTGCCTGTGTCTATGAATTAAAAAGCCCGGTCTGACTGGGGCATGCAGACACCTTGACAGAATGAATAGTGTGTGGCACATAGGTTCCCCATTGCTATGCCCACGTGTGCAGCTCCAGATGGCGGTGGCACAGGATTCTATTTCTCATTGCTTCTGTACAGCATTGTGGGCTATCGCTCCGCCACTTTTAAAGAGGGTCGCTGCCTAGCCGTGCCAACCTCTGCAGTGTATGCCTGCGGTCCCTCGTCATGGCAGACGCAATTCTAAATAGACATGAGCGTGGTGTGGCATGAGGGCAGCTGAAGGCTGCGCAGGGACACTTTGGTGTGCGCTGTGGGGGGGAGGGGGTGCGGTTGGGCAGCATGTAACTCAGGAGAAGTGGCAGTGGAGTGTCATGCAGGCAGTGATTGTGCTTTGTTGGAGGTAGTGTGGTGCTTAGCAAAGGTATGCCATGCTAATGAGCGCTTTTCAGAAGTAAAAGTTGTTGGGAGGGGGGGGGGGCCCACTCTTGCCGCTATTGTGGCTTAATAGTGGGACCTGTGAACTTAGGATGCAGCCCAACATGTAGCCCCTCGCCTGCCCTATCCGTCACTGTGTCATTCCCATCACTTTCCTGAATTGCCCAGATTTTCACACATGAAAACCTTAGCGAGCATCGGCAAAATACAAAAATGTTCTGGTCGCCCATTGACTTCAATGGGGTTCGTTGTTCGAAACGAACCCTCGAGCATCACGGGAAGTTCGTTACGAATAACGAACACCCGAACATTTTGGTGTTCGCTCATCTCTAATAACAACCAATTGCAGCGCAGCTTACATGTTACCTCAGTTTTATAATATATAGCAACCAATCACAGTGCAGCTTTCATGTTACCTCAGCAGTAAGAGAAATAACAACCAATCAATATGCAGCAATTGTCTTGCGAAACGGTCGGCGGATGCATCATTTTGTAGTTGAACACGCATCCTGTTGCTCGTAATGCCTTTTGCTTTGGTGCTTGAGATGGAAATCAAATGATCTTTGTCTGGGGGGCATAACTGTCGACGACGCTCGCACGCGCGCCACCTATCATAGGATAGATGTACTATGCCAGTAATCTTCCCAGGAGTGTACTCAACAACTTCCCAATGTTTCATGGTGATTGGATAAATGGTGCAGTAATGCATAAAGGACAGACAGATAGACATTCCTTTTTATATATATAGATGACATCAGGAAGTGAGAGAGTTAGATTCCATACGTAAAATTTGCAGCGCAACTTTTATTCTGCCTCAGCAATATAAAAAATAGCAACCAATCACAGCGCAGCATTCATTTTACCTCAGCGGTATAATATATAGCAACCAATCACAGCACAGCTTTTATTTTACCTCAGCATTCTCAATATCCTATTTATGACATAATCAATGCTCGTGCCAAATTTTGCGCTTAGGATTGAATAATCGAGTTGGGACCCATTAACTTTTCCTATTTATGACATAATCAATGCTCGTGCCAATTTCCCGTTTCTATGACACCGGAAAGTGAGAAAATAACATTCCGTACGTAAAATTTGGACGCTAATTCTTTTGCGCATAGAATTGAATAATCGAGTTGGGACCCATTAGCTTTTTCTATTTATGACATAATCAATGCTCCTGCCAAATTTCGAGTTTCTATGACACCGTGAAGAGAGAGAATTAGATTCCGTACGTAAAATTTGGACGCTAATTCTTTTGCGCATAGAATTGAATAATTGAGTTGGGACCTATTAACTTTTCCTATTTATGACATAATCAATGCTCGTGCCAAATTTCGAGTTTTTATGACATTGGGAAGCGAGAAAATTAGATTCCGTACGTAAAATTTGGACGCTAATTCTTTTGCGCCTAAAATTGAATAATCAAGTTTGGACCCATTAGCTTTTCCTATTTATGACATAATCAATGCTCGTGCCAAATTTCGAGTTTTTATGACATTGGGAAGCGAGAAAATTAGATTCTGTACGTAAAATTTGGACGCTAATTCTTTTGCGCATAATATTGAATAATCGAGTTGGGACCCATTAGCTTTTCCTATTTATGACATAATCAATGCTCGTGCCAAATTTCATGTTTCTACGACATCGGGAATTGAGAGAATTAGTGGCAATGATGGAAATCGAACGATCTACGTGGGGGGTCGTAACCGTCGACGACGCTCGCGCACGCGCCATTTATCATAGAATATTTGTACTATGCCTATAATCTTCCCAGGGGTGTACTCAACAACTTCCCAAAGTTTCATGGCGATCGGATGAATGGTGTAGTAGCGCATAAAGGACAAACAGACAGACACGCAGACATACATTCAATTTTATATAGATTGCGAATCCCCTTGCGTATTGCCCACCCTCCCATAGACGTCTATGGGGACCTTTGGTACAGAAATACGAAGGAAAATAGAGCAGGTCCTATTTAAGGAACCCTTTGAAATCAATGGGTGTTAATCTCTGCATCTTGTGTACACAATTTTTGAGTGCACAAAAACGTGTGCAAATGCATCCATCTGAAGGGGTCTTAATTGGTGCGTGTTTAGGGTTAGTGAGCTGTTAATACGGCTATCTATCCCATATCTATCTATCTAACCTACTATCTCATATCTATCTATCTATCTCATATCTATCTATCTCATATCTATCTATCTAACTATTTCATATCTATCTCATATCTATCTATCTATCTATCTATCTATCTATCTAACTAACTATTTCATATCTATCTCATATCTACCTATCTATCTATCTATCTATCTATCTATCTATCTATCTATCTATCTATCTATCTCATATCTATCTATCTCATATCTATCTATCTATCTATCTATCTCATATCTATCTATCTCATATCTATCTATCTATCTATCTATCTCATATCTATCTATCTATCTATCTATCTATCTATCTATCTATCTATCTATCTATCTATCTATCCCATATCTATCTATCTATCTATCTCATATCTATCCATCTCATATCTATCTATCTATCTATCTATCTATCTATCTATCTCATATCTACCTATCTATCTATCTATCTATCTATCTATCTATCTCATATCTATCTATCTCATATCTATCTATCTATCTATCTCATATCTATCTATCTCATATCTATCTATCTATCTATCTATCTATCTATCTATCTATCTATCTATCTATCTATCTATCTATCTATCCCATATCTATCTATCTATCTATCTCATATCTATCCATCTCATATCTATCTATCTATCTATCTATCTATATGCCTTCTATCTATCTATCTATCTATCTATCTATCTATCTATCTATCTATCTATCTATCTATCTATCTATTTCATATCTATGTATCTCATATCCATCAATCTATCTATCTGTCTTGCTACGCCTATAGAATATCACAATTGGTCCCAGACTCCAAGGCCCCGTGTCCATGGGTGTTGCGGTATCCCGTGGCAGATCTCCGCCGCGGGAGCCGCCGCCGGGTGCAGGAGCCGCTGCCGAATCTCCACTGGTTAGCCCTATCTGATAGATAGGCTGACCGAGGAAAATCAGGGCAATTCGCAGCATGCTGCGAATTTCCCACTGCGAGCAGAGAATCACAATGATTCTCTGCTCGTGGACAGTGCGCCGACGCTTTTCATAGCAGTGCTATGGAAAGCTTCAGAGGGCATGATTCGCCGGCGGTTTACCGCTGGCGAAATCACGCTCGTAGACAGGCACCCTTAAGCTTCCAGCCTTGTTTTCTATATGGGGGGCATATACTTTTTCCTAGCACCATTAGCTGTTACTGTAAGCTATTTTGTACAGCTCTTTACAGAAGCAATTCATAAACATTGTGCTTTTATTGAAATAAATATGAATTGTTCATTTGCAGAGTTCTTTCATTTAATTCTCTGTGAGCTATAATTACATCTTTGCAAAATCCCTGGAAACATCTGCTTGATAGTAAAGGAAGCAGAATAAAACCACACAACATGTTCAGATTAAGTTACGGAATGAGAAAGCGACAAGCCATTTTCAGAATTGCTGATTTTGTCAGAAGTGTTCATAGGTCAGCAGTAGAGATGAGCGAGTATACTCGCTAAGGCACATTACTGGAGCGAGTAGTGCCTTAGCCGAGTATCTCCCCGCTCGTCTCTAAAGATTCGGGGGCCGGCGCGGGTGACAGATGAGTTGCGGCGGGGAGCGGGTGGGAGAGAGAGATCTCCCCTCCGTTCCTCCCTGCTCTCCCCCGCCGCTCCCCGCCCCCGCCGGCCCCCGAATCTTTAGAGACGAGCGGGGAGATACTGTAATGCTATAGTAATGTATGTAGGAACATTTGATAATCTAGATATTCTGATAATCTGGCACTTGTGTTTGTCACACAATCAGAGGCTCACCAGAGTAAGTCAGAGCTGTAGGTAGGCATTTAGTTGTTTGGGGCAAAGTTTCAGTATAGCACCCCCACCCAAATTTTATAATTGGAAATGCAAAGTTATAAAAAAAAGTGTTAAAATGCATTTGTATGTATAGTGGCAGATCTATAACTATATTTCGGATTGTCGTATATACAGATTACACATACTTACCTTTTCTGCACAGCTGTCACCTTACAGCAGTGGAGAGGAGTAGTTACCAGAGGTTAGAGCCTGCATCCTGCCTGCATTCCTTCCTCTTCCCTCTTCAGTTCATCCCAACAACCTACGGCCTGGAGAAAGTTACAACAGCTGGTAAGAAGCTCCGGCTGCTGTAACTTCCTGCAGTACAGGCAGAAACCCATATCCTGTGCTGCCTCCTCATATCTACCTAACTGTGCCCAGGCCAACTGCTCCAAATGCCACCCTTTGCTGCATCCCTGATAAGTGTTACATTTTCCTGCAGTGCAATCAACCAGTAAGTGACATAATACTCACATGTCAGTGGTATTCCGCCAATGTAGGCAAATCACATGACTGCTTGGGGCCCATGGGACAGGGGGTCCAGGGATGAATGGCCCCACCCTCTACCTTCACCTCCCAGAAGCGTAACTTGAAGCTCCTGGGCCTCAATGCAAAACCTGGAACGGGGCCCCCAACTATAATGCTTTATTCATAGTAGTGGGCTTCCTATATGGAAAAGAGAGGCCTTTTGGGCCCCCCAAGGCTCCTGGGCCCGGGTGGAACCACATCCCCTGCATCCTCTTTAGTTATGCCCCTGCCACCGCCCCTTCCTCTGAAGTATGAGCAGCTCAACTTTCATTTACATTCCACCTACTCTGGATGCTGCTCTCTCAGTCCATACAGGCTACTCCTCCCCCTTCTTCCTGATCTCAGTGTAGTACTGCCAATAGAGAGGGGAGCAGCCTGCACAGACTGAGAGTAGCTGCTGAAATGTAAGTGAGAAGTGTGTTTTTTGACACTCAGGGAAAGGGTGAGACACAGATGGAACTCCAATTCTATGGGAGGGGTCACAGAGTTGGACTCCAGTGCTATGGTGGGGTCACAGAAGGGTGACCCCAATCCTATGGTGGGGTCACAGAGGGAGACTCCAGTGCAATGGCAGACAACAGAAAAGGGACTCCAGTGCTTTTGGGGGAGGGAAAAAAAAGTGGACACTAGTACTATTGGGGGTTACTGAGAAGTTCAATGGGGTAGTGGCAAGATGGTAAGAGTACCCAGACACGAGTTCACTATTACCATGAAGAACTGGTATCTGACTGTTACATGGTGACTACATAATTTAGAGTTATCTTAGAACTAACCGCTGTATCTAAACCCAATGCATTATAAATATGATGCCTCTAATATAATTTTTTTCTTTTTAATGGGGCTGGCTATGGGATCCCCTGATTTTTGTGTACTTCCTTTGTTTGTGTAATGCAAGACAGGTCCTCAAGAGCAAGAAACGCTCTTTGAAACGACTCTCCACTCTGGCCAGGAGATGAGGATACTGAACAGATTACCTTAATTCCATCTATTAAAGAACCCAGTTTAATTTACAGGAACTCTTAAAGGGATAATTTAAAAAAATAATTTATTCATGATTGTAGAATTGTATTTTATTCTATTTTACATGACTATGGAGGCAGCCATATTGCCTGCACTGCTGTTAACAGCAGTCAAAGTATGCTTTATAGTAGCAACATGGACCATAGGAACTTGTAGCCTGGAGATGTTCATTTACTTCTATAGGAAAGTGTTGTAGGCATGCTCTGTGGCTTCTATAGTGTTCATTGTGCAGGGAGGGGTAGGAGGTGAGCTGAGACCAGCACCTACCTGTTTTATCCATATGTAGGTGTCACGTATTCATTGTAATCCTGCCTGTGATGACAATGAGATGATCATTGACAATTAATCTCTATAGAACAGAAAGTGTCAGCCTATAATTTAGTTTAGTGGCCGGAGTAAAAACTGCAATATTTCAGGATTTTATTTAATATAGAGAATTTTTTTAAATTCTTATTTATTTTTATTTATTATTCTTAAAATAAGTGCTTAACCTAAAAACTTTATTTAAAGAATAGGTCATTTTCTGATGACGCATTCCCTTATGTTAGACCCCGTAGGTCTGATGACAATGTGGCGTGGCAGTGGAGGCAGCTTCTTGCCCAGCAGATATAGAAGGAAAGTTCTAAATACCTGAAATATGAACTTGCCAGTGTAGTTTATCAACAAGTATTCAACCTGTATTTCCAACTCTTGTAATTGCCATGATCTGATGCAGAGCAATTCTGGGTAATAAACATCTCTCTCTAGCATCAAAAAAGATTAAAGATTCCCTTTCCTTTTTGTCTCCAGTGCCTGTAGAATCTCACAATGATTCTTTTATTTCAAGCCATAAAGACATAAGAACTTCGAGCAACTTTGTTATGATGTTTCATAAAAACAAATTCTAATTAGCGATCCCCCAGGATTTGTTTCTCGTGAAAAATGATATTTACATAACACAGTTTTATATCTTCTACAAACCCCCAACAGGGTAATAGCTTGGGCATGTAAGGAAAATTGATTTATACTGTAGGGAGTAATTCCTTCAATGGAACATTTGTATTCAGATGCCAATTAAGCCCATGGAACGCACATACACCCGGCATTGTTACAAAGGTCGCAGTATTTATCTTTAAGCTAGAAAATATGTTTGGCAAACATCAGAGCTGTCCCACTGACCCGCTATAATTGGAAACATGGCAAAAAAAGGCTTTATTAAAGTATTTACACACTGTTTGCTCCTCCACTGCTTTGCATTTATTCAGATCCCGTGCCCTGGCAATTATATGTCTTGTTTACAACTTTACTTGCAGTGAATTTTAAGGAGGAGAGAAAATAATAAATGTTCGTTTTCTCGTAGGTGGATGATTAATTGCTGAGCGATTTAAATGATGATCAAAAGACTTTCATTCCTACGCAGCGCTAATTATGTTTTTCAGTTGTACTTTGTGATGTGCAGAGACATTACCTTTTATGTTGTAGGTTACGGGCTGCAGATATAGAGAAAGGCTCAATCAAATGCTGTACAGGTCCATACAGATATATTGAATATATATATACCATCAGAAGTCATCATCAAAGAGAAAGCCTATGTGGTGCTCGGCAATACTAGAATAAACGTTTAATCCAAAAGGAGGATTTTGATCTAAAATAGGAGAAGTTACATAATAGGTTGAGCAAGTGCAAAGATAGGCAACAGCCCTGACTAGTGATTGACATCTCCAATTCATCTATGAAAGGTATAGCATCTCAAGCTCAAATGAGCTTGAGATGTCAATTACTAGACAGGGTTTAGGCTGAAAGATTGGGGATAGAGCCTGGACTAGTTGTAGTTTGTTAAAACTTTGGTATTGGGGTCTGGTGAGCAGTGTGAGTGGAAACAAAACTATGATTATGCTTATGGGAAGATGGAACAATATCTCTACAGTCCCACCAATTGGAAGGCAGCATTCCAGCGAGTCAATGTCAGACATTTTAACAAGCCATGTAACAATGACTGGGAATTCTGCACCGAAGCCAGAATATTCTCCAGAAGTAAAACAGAACCATGTACAGACAGCTGTTTCAGGGTTTTTGCCCCTCATCAGTGTGAAGCAGGTTTCTGGGTTAGTGAGAGGCCTATAGACGTGGGTCAGGAAGGGCATCATTTCTCCTCAGGCTGCATTCACACGAACGTATATCGGCTCGGTTTTCACGCCGAGCCGATATACGTCGTCCTCATCTGCAGAGGGGGAGGGGGAGGATGGAAGAGCCAGGAGCAGGAACTGAGCTCTTGCCCCCTCTCTGCCTCCTCTCCGCTCCTCTGCACTATTTGCAATGAAAGGAGGCGGGACGGGGGCGGGGCAAAGTCCTGAGAGTTAGCCCCGCCCCCACCCGCCTCTCCCCATTGCAAATAGTGCAGAGGGGCGGAGAGGAGGCAGAGAGGGGGCAAGAGCTCAGTTCCTGCTCCTGGCTCTTCCATCCTCCCCCCCCTGCAGATGAGGACGACGTATATCGGCTCGGCATGAAAACCGAGCCGATATACATTCGTGGGAATGCAGCCTTAGGGAAAGCACTTAAAAGATGTGTGAGGAGACTTATAAGGCCATCTATGGTCCTCTGGGAAATATGCAAAATGGAACAATACCTCTACAGTGCCACCTATTGGAAGGTCACATTCCTGCAAGTCAATGTCAGATTTTTTAACAAGCCCTCTAACAATGACTGAGAATTGGCAATCACCCCCGAAACAGCTGTCTGTGAATTGTTATCTTCTCCAGAGAAAATTCTGGGTTGGCTCACAATTCCCAGTCATTGTTGCAAGGCCTTTTAAAAAGTCTGACATTGACTCACATGAATGCTGCCTTCCAATAGATGGTTCTGTAGGGGTATTTTTAAATCATCCGATTTGCAACATCCCACACAAGGATAGACTAACCGCCTTCCTTGAAGCTTGTGGGATTGCTTCTGAATGTGTCCTACAACTCACAAAATATCCTTACACACAACTATTTTTCTTTTGGTGAAGATATATAACTTCAACTCATGGACAGTAAAATGGCAACACAATGCGCCAATGTTTTCATGACAAAACTGGAAAGGGGTTTCTTGGCATCTGGTTCCAGCAAACCATTGGCCTACTTCCTCTACATTGATGACTTCATAATCACCTTGATCCCCTACGACTAACATTTTGTGGTTGCTATTCAAGCCGTTTGACTCACGGTCAACCTGAGCACCTTCTAACCAAACCGGGGTAAATACTACCTACTAACCACATGAAGATAACGTTGTTTTATGTATTTTGGAATCGATGGCTTACATATGTTTATGGGAAACAGTTAATGTGACAGACTTCTTTTAAAAGGGAACCTGCCATGATAAGGCAGTCTGATCTGTAAGCAACATGGTATAGAGCAAGAGGAGCTGAGGAGATTGATATCTAGTTTTGTGGGAAACAATTCTATATACGTTCTTTTAGTAGTTGACAGCTTTCCTTGTATAAGTGTACATATAGTGATAGCTGTCAATCAGTGAAAAGCTGTTCAGAACCTATACCTGGTCACATGCATGAGGTCTCTATTATTAAATTGGGAGTTTTGTAATGACAACCCCTGTCCTTAAGACGCATGGACATCACAGAAAGTAGTCCTCCGCTCCGAACTTTCATCTATTAGAGCAGTGGTCCCCAACCTATTTTGCATCAGGGACCGGCATTTTTCCATGGCCCGGCAGGGGCGGGGCTTTGGTCATATGGGGGCTGGGTTTCAGTGGCTTCAGTAGTATTGCTATTACTACTGGAGCTGACATAGGGGACACTATTACTAATAATATTCCTGTATCAGCCCCAGTAATAATAGCACCCCCTGAGACCCATATACTTACCCCTTCCTGCTCCTCTGCTCGGGACTACTAGCGGCACTCATCCCGGTGCACACTGTGATGTCAGTGTGCTGCCGGACACCTCCTCCCCCTGCTCTCACGGAACCAAGTAAGAGACGTCAGGGGAGGAGGATCCCGGCTGCACACTGACATCACAGTGTGCGCCAGGATCAGCACCGCTAGTAGAGCTGCTTAGTGAATACCAGCAGGGTAGCCATGGCCCCTTCCGGTATTTACTACTAACGTGGTGAGCGGCTGACGGCGGCGCCGCGGACTGGCAAATCCATGGCCCGGTCTTGTTTTGCAGACCGGTGGTTGGGGACCCCTGTATTAGAGTACCAAGTGATTCAACAAGAATAAAGCAAGATTAAACAAGAATATGATGGAAGTGCCCTTTTATGGCCTATGTAACTATTTATGTGATACTAAGAAATGAAAACAGGTTTAACTTTTTTGCCCTTACTAATATAGAACTTAATAAAGTCAAGCTGTAGCAATCTGCTAAGAACTTCTGGTTTCTGATGTAAATATCTATTATTATACTGTAACATTTGAATCCCAGCAAATATATTTGCTCAGTTTACATTCTGTTTTATTGTATGTTTGCCAACATTTTGTTTCATTGGCAGCAGAAAGTTGTTAACTTGATATCCCAACATGATAACAGGATCATAACTTGGCTCATTTTCCTTTGACTGAAATCTTCATTGTGCTTGTGTTTATATATCTACAAAGCATCATAGTGGTGAAAAAGCAGAAAGAAATCTGACAACGAAAACAAGCAATTAGTCATCTGATCACCAGCTGGAGGCAAGTTTCCAAGGACTGACTGATGCTGATATATCTAGGACCTAAAATAGCAAAAAATAAGCAGAGTAATAAGTAATACAATTAATGAGTCTAAAGTATAAAAATCAGTATATAATGATGCTAAATAGAATGACCACCAATATATGACTAAAAAGAACACCCAAGCAGAACTGATACACTGTGTTATGCCTAGTAGCGGCTCTGCAGGGGCGGAGCATGACACAGGGATTCTCTCCAGTGCCTTTGAATTCCTGTATCATGCTTTGCCATCTCAGACCTTGCACTAGATGTAAGAGTGTGTGAGTTTTGCTCAGCATGTTCCTTTAAATTAATAATGACCCCCTCGCCTACTTCCATTACAACCACCTTTGTGTTCTTGCCAGTATTTAATTTCTATCTCATTTATTATCATTTTTATCTTCCACTAAATAGTGTCCATCGACTCTTTTAATGAATTTCACCTTGCAGGGGTAGTGGTGGCCCATCATTATTTGGCACACAGACCCCATTCACTGAATTAGTGTGTCATTCAATGAGAACACCATATCCTCCAAAGCCATGCGGATCTACAGTTTAGATCAAAAGTTCAACTGAACTATTCCTTCAAACAGAACTGAAGTAATTCAGGAAGCAAGCTCAATATAAGAGTAATTAAGAAAGAAAACACCATCGTAAAGGGATTTTCACGCCGGAAATTCAGGTTCTCCAGAATTCCCTTTAAAGAGAACTTGTGAGGTCCTCATGTCAGAGGGACTAGCCACATAACTTTTTGCAGCCGCAGCCCTGCTTACATTATCGCCACTCTTTTCTCTTTACTCACCTCTGTAATCCCCGCATGAGCTATGCTTAGATTCAGCTCCCCTCACTTTGAATGTGTCAAGTGGGTGGTCCCGACAACTCACTGTCAATCAAATCTAACATTACCCATTAACAGTGAACCCTTGGGTCAGGTGGTCACGGCCAAAGGTAAAGAAGTTAAGTACATTGCAGAGTACTGTGGAGCAAGTGCTAGAAGAACTGCAGATGCCTCTAGGGCAGTGTTTCCCAACTCCGGTCCTCAAGGCACCCAACAGGTCATGTTTTCAGGATATCCTATGGAAAGAACACCTGTGGCAATGTCTGAGGCATTCACAATAATTACATCACCTGTGCAATACTGAGGAAATCCTGAAAACATGACCTGTTGGGGTGCCTTGAGGACCGGAGCTGGGAATCACTGCTCTAGGCACTCTTCCTGTAAAATCTGATATGTTATGTACAACTGGCTATTTAATATGTAATTTTATGTGCTATTCAAGGAATGTTTTAAAAGTTGGATTTTAATAAATAGTAGCTGTTGTAGCCTTTACAAAAAAAATGTAAGTTTTAGTGGTTATTTTAATTGCCAAAGGGGGTAATTAGACATGAGAGCTGCTGGAGAAGGTACTATATGTAAGTGCATGGTGGGGAAGGATTATACTTGATGGAGTCTTAAATTCTTCCAGTGAAAGAAGAGTGGTGATGGGATAAATGGGACTGTGTCTACAAAGCCATGTAGCTAGCCCCTCTGACATGAGGTGACTCTCCTATTCATTGGTCAGTGCCCATGATATAGGATAAATGATTGGACAGACACTCTCCCTGGAGTGATGGAAAAGAGCTTCTGTATGCTCTAGTCCAATCAGATGTCTATGTTGCTTTACTGTAACCTGGAAACTGCAGCTGCGTCCCTCCCCTCCTTACTGCCTTCCATTTACTGTTTTATTCTAGTTATGTTTTTGGAAGGATTTTGAAGGTTTAAGAACATTTTCAGGATGCCTCCAAATAACTAGGCAACCACAATCTACTCTAAAATGAGGAAGATTATATTATTCTTTTATAAGATGCTATATATTCTATAATTGCTTTAATTTACATGTATTATTGTATGCAACATTCAGGTCTCATTTTTCAAAAATTATCAGGAATCGGGATGACCCAAACTCAATTTCCATTAATGTCAATGGGTATAAAAATCGAGTTCACTGATTTGGTCTTCAGATAGTCCTTAATGTGCCCGAATTGCATGGAATAAGGAAGACTATCTTCATTAAATGTGGCTCAATGGTTAATACTATTGCCTGGGGTTCTAGGTTCAAATCTAATAAAGGACAACATCTGCAAGGATTTTGAAAAACTATATACTGATGTTGCCCTTGCACAACTATACTTCAGTGCTGCAAAGAAGAAGTGCTAACAACTAACCCACCACACCTGTGCTTTTTCTCTCCAGAGGAGGAGAAGAATAAACACAAAGAGAACATAAAAACTCCATACAGATGTTGCCCTTGGTCAGATTTGAACCTAAAACACCAGTGCTACAAGGCAACACCACCCCCAATTTTTGCCACTAATTGGGTTTGGCTCACCTGATCTGATTCTGCGAAAATCAGTCTGATTTTATCGCCCAGCTGATCAAGCAACACTAATCAGTACTAGCCAATCAAAGAGCAGTGCACAGCTAACAGAAAATTGCAATGGCCATCTTAGACAGACAAAAGCCGAGACTAAAACTGGTTTTGTCCCGAAACAGGAGGGTTATGTGTAAAAACATAATCTCGCTCACCTTAATTGGTTGTGCCTAGGAAGGCATAACTCTTAAGAGGGCTTGTAGGATGCAGGTAGAAGTAAAGCAGCCAAAAGGGTCCAATTATCCAAGTGTGATCTGGTTTGATATGCAGGAATCGGGAAAAAAATTGCCCAATGGCAGCGTTGGAGATGGAGGATGTAGCAGCATGGTGGCCGCGACACAGGGTCAGACCTGTCGCCCTGCTGCTATGTGTGGTGGCCAAGCACAGACCTCATCGGATTGAGGGGAACAGCGGCGTTGAGTAGATGGGTGGCTCCACTGCTCCGTTCCATGGGTTGGCTGCGGCCTGGCTCAACCATCTGCCGTTTGCAAATAGATATAGACAAATAGCTTGTGATGTCAATACCCTTTATCTTAATTATACTGATTAGGTTGATAGAAAACAGTCCAGCCAGGGATAGCTTGCTAAATCAAAGATATAAAGTACTAAATTCTTCAAAAGAGTCCATAACAAATTCCAAATGATATTCTTACAGTAGCAATGTTCAATATGAATTACTTCTCAGGCAGACGATAATGCACTATGTCTCTGTTATTCTGAGGGCCTTATTAACGGTGATAAAGAGTAACTTTAAATTAGTTTCTCCCGTGGCCAATATCCTTTCTGTTTGTTCAGGGATAGCTTACTCACGGTTGTGTTCTGTCTCTTCAGGGTCTTGTCCCATCTGGGCATGACTCTTCCAGCAGGAGTGAAATAGATTCTCTTCCCTCAGGCACTGTTCTTTTCCCTTTAGGGGTGTCTCAAGTTCTCCCCTTTGGGTGCTTCTTTTAGACTCCTTTCTCTACCCCCCTGTGCTCCTATTTATAAACTCTGCTCTGGCTAGACCAGGGGGGATTCTGGGGGAACTCCTCTAACCAATCCCAGGACTGCCTTTAGGTTGACTCATAAGACTCACAAAGGTAGTGTGTCTCCCATGCAGACATATATAAGTTAGACATACAAAACACCAGACATTTTACCTGACAGTGACTCTACACAATACACAAAACCACCACTTGTCTCCTCCATTATACGTGACAGACATTGAATCACAAATACAATCACACACACCATAGAAGGTTATTAAAGTACTGCGTGGACCTAAGTCCGGGACACTACACTATGCAGAACGAGGGTTTATGCACATTGTGCAGAGATTGCTTGTTGCTATCTCTGTTTATGCTACATGGTTGCAGGCTGACTATTAGTCATACCTGGGAGAGGGTTGGGGGTCATGATTCTCTAGTTGCTCTGCCTATCGGCAGGTGTGGAGAGCTTAATATTCATACCCCTCCCTTTCCTCCTTGCTGCTTATTCAGTTCACCAGAGGAGAGGTTGAAGTTGGTTGGAGCCTCCAGCCAGGGTGAAAAGCTTCCAAGTTCATAGAAGTGCTGCTGTATCCTTTCTGTTGTTTTTTGGTTACCTTTACTGCTTTGCATTGCGGAGTCAGTACTTCTCTTCAAGGGTTCCTATAGGGATAATCAGGGCCAAGAAGAAAACAGCGGGGCTGTCCTTATCAGGGCAATAACTCTGCTTGCAGCAGGCTCCTCTCACCTCCCTGTTTGGTAAGCGACAGGTTTTTCCATCTTCCTGGAGCGGTGCTCACTGTCCTGCATTGGATGGTGTATAATTCTTGCGTTCAGTGTGAACGTCACCCTGTGCCCATGCTGAGCGTGGGGCTCTTGTGCCGCATGGACGTGACAGTGAACCTCCTAAGTGGAAATGATCACTTCATTGAACCGATATACAGTGCTGGTTGCATTGTGTGCATCCTTTCCACTTTAGAGGTACAGTGCCGCCAATTTTTTTCCAGATTTCTAAAGAACTTCAGTAAGGACTACTACTGCAGAATGTGCAGTAAGAGAAAGGACACAGCCTGGGATAACAATGCATCTTTGTATGCCGATGGCAACTAACTGTGAGTGGTCACTGAGTACCTATTATCCAATAACTGACTCATAACTGTCATAATAGAATATCATATTTCCAAGTTTTTTTTCCATCCTTAGCGGAATGTGAAGCATTAGACGGTGTGAGTAATTGGGCTATTGTATTTTATATCTGCTGCTGGAGTTATAGGTCTATATGAATGGTGCGGTTATAGCTTTTGTTAGTATCTGCCGTGAAATGGATAAGTTGATATGTAAGGAACAGAAAAGAACAAAAAAAAATTCATATTAAACTAAGCGATTACCATCAAAACAGAGACAAAACAAGGAAATATTTCTCCATTTGTGCAGGGAATGGATGAGCTGCAGATATCATTTCCCCACAAACACCCATATGTTTAGCATGATGGTAAAAGGAAAGGCAGAGGACAATGAGCTACAGAAGAAGGAAAGATCCTAATCTCAATGCCTTTGTGATGCACACTGGGCAGTAAATAGACTAAGGTATGGTAAGAGAAAATATCTGTATCAGGGGATTCTAAGGATAGCAGCAATAATAAAAAAGAGAAATGGGTTGTTGGGATGCATGGCGGTCGCAACCACCGCCTGTGTTTATACATAGAAAGTGCCTGCAGCTATTAGATTCACAATATAAAACATGGAATTTTATTGCAGCAAGAAACATATCGTCATAACTAGCATCTTAGGCGAGCTGTAAGAGAAATCTATTCGGATTTTTTTGTATAAATTTTATGTTCTAACTCCTAAATGTTTCATGAACTGGTGTCATCTAGTTTTTATAGCAGATATACCGTCAGCTGTGAGGTTTGTGGATTCTTTTAAAAGTTTATTGGCTTAAAATCTCTGCTGTAAATAAGGGTCTTAGATGAGGAACATAGAGTAGAGGTCCCTGATGTGCTTACACAAGGAGATAGATAGATAGATAGATAGATAGATAGATAGATAGATAGATAGATAGATAGATAGATAGATAGATAGATAGATGTCACATCTGGTTCGACTAGTTATGAACTTTTTCCAGCTAACTTATAATAGAAGAACCAATTGTAGCAAGATACAGAAGTGTACACTGATATACTAACCAAAACTGCTTGAAACGGTCCAGTCCCTCAAGCAGAGCACCCGCCCCGAAAAGGGCAACACCGCTATGGATGATCTGAAGCTGATTTCTATATTGCATGCATCAGGCAAAAATGTTGATTTCAGGCAAACAATAGCAATTTGAAGATAAAAGGTAGTGTGCATGTATAGTCTTTATATCATATACCAACTAATGGGTTTATTTTATACTGATAACAGTACAACAGTAAATACTGATAACAGGCTTTCTTTAGGTTGTGGTCTACATGATGGGCAATGTCTATGATGTCAGACAGTCTGTGACTAGAGGTTCCTAATATAATACAATACTGTTCTTAACTAATTGTAACTAGACTGTAAGGGGCCCAAATACTGTTCCTACAATAGGGCCCTCTTCTGTCTAAAGCTGCATTGGGCTAAGGTAGACTACTTATCTTAATCGACGACAAATGACAGGACCAATAGCAGACTGTCAGGAGGAGACTTACTCATGGAGGTGGTGGTGCGCGGCGTGGGACTGGCGGTCCTGCCGGGTGTGGCTGCTGCCGCGGTGGCGCTGCCCAGCTTCCCTCTGTGCCACTTGGTGTTCGGGTTGGCTTGCGGCATGGGGTCTGCTGAGCTGTTGGGCGGGGCCTTGGCGGCCGGTCTTGGAGTTCCTTGTTAGGAGCCGCGGCCGGAGGAGGGCCGGGCTTCATGCATTACCGGCCAGCATGTAATCAGGCCCCGACCTGGGTGGGGTGTTGAGTATTTAGCTCCTCAGACACTATTAGTCTCTGCCAGTGTTTGCTAATTGTTCTCCAGCTAACACCTGCTCAGGTTGCTTGCTCCAGTCTTCTGACCCAGTTTCCTCTGACCTATTTGTCTCCCTCTGGATTCCTAGATAGTTCTTTGGTGGTTAATGGACTCTCTTAGTTCTGACTTGGATTTCTGTCATTTTCTGTGGTCTGGTTAGTTGGTCTCTCCTGTCCCTTCCCTGGGGTCCCTTCAGTGCAGAGTAGAGGACCGCCACCCAGTTGTCACCCTGGGGGTTAACCCAGGGGCGCAAGTAGGTAGGGACAGGGGAGGGTGTTGGTTGTAGGGACTTCCAGTCATCCGTTCCCAAACCAGCGCTGACACAGACACTGTAATAAGCGTTTTACTTTTAAAATATTCAAAGTAGGATTGCCAAAAGGCCCATGCTGAAAGTTAAAATACAATTTTACAAAGATAATTAAGGCTCTGTTCGTAATTATTTTAAAGTGCTACTTCCATCCACTTCACTCAATATTAAGCCACTGTTCCATTCTAAGTCATTTACTGCCAATTGTGTACAACCTGCTAAAATGCATCGAGAACATACATTTAAAAGGTGTCAGTAGTGACCTTCAATTTGCAATTTGAGAGTGAGAGATTCTTCTGAAGTAAATCAACTGGAAGCTAAAGTAATTGATATGACGTTCCCTTGTGCCATTAAAACCATATCACAGCAATGTTCTGATCTGCTATAAGCTCGATACTTGCTAACAGTGACAACTAAGTGTGCTGGGATGAAGCTATAGCTTCCAAACAATAAAGAAAGAAGAATTTAGCACTTAATGAGCCACATGATATCACTCATACAGGTTTGAAGGCGCTATTTACAATATAAAAGAAGCAATACAAATGAAAAGTCAAAGTACTGTATGATCACAAAGGGTTGGACTGGTTTATAAAGCTCCTCTTCGGGATCTTTACTACATGGTCAGATCTCGACCTGTTTTGAACTCTTGGTCAGATCTTCCTCTGAATTACCTGTCTTCATCTCTTGTTCAGATCTGGCTTGGGAGAAATAGTCCTTACCTCTTATTTAGATCTGACTCGGGAGGAATAGTCCTCACCTCTTATTAAGATCTCGCTCTTGAGGTCTTCTCATGTTCTGCATTATACAGACAATGCCCATTGATTTGAATGAAAACTTCTAAATTCAACACCTGCTACTAGATTTCCCCACATAAGACAGCAAATTATATTCCAGCAGATGGACACTTTTAGATCAGTTTATTGGCAAATAACCCCTTCAACAAAGCAAATTACTATTTTAAAGGGCCTTTCTTATACTCTAATGAATAGTTCGGGTTCCTGATATTTCTTTTTTTTTAAATCAGTATTTATTGGTTTTATGAAAATAACAGAGACATAAATAACATTCTTAATTATGAAAGGAACAGGCATCATCCATTGCAAGCACATTTGTGCTCCCCCCGGGGGCCGCAGTCCAGCGGCATAAATTATGTCTAGACGCGACACCGGAGGGGAGCACACTCAATGGTAATAAACTACATGAACCTCTTCTGGGAAGAGGGTTCCTGATATTTCCCTATAGTCATAAAACTTCATAAAAATGGCTCTTCTCAGCTCTGGAAAATTGTTGCATGGATTTGAATTGAAAGGGTTAGTTACCCTTTAAAGGCAATGTCTTTCCATATGCCTTATTAGTCATTACACTTACTGAGATGATAGGGTCCATATTATAGCAACGGATTTCATCAGATTTCAAAGCCTGGAGCAAAGCTACTATTGGAAAACCAGCATCTTGTCCATCTACCGATTGTCCTATATCTACATGGTTGATATTGGCCACCAGAGTACAAGAGATGTATTTAGTAGGTCCATGTTTTACAACAATATTGGTCCTCAAAAGTCTAGCTGAAGAAAATCCAATTTGGACCTGACTTTCACTTGCCAATCAGTTGTCACTAGGGTCCATTTATTCCAGAGTGATCCACAAATAACAACTGTACATGTAGCTATAGGAGGTGACTGGCGGGCATCTCAGAGATTAGACCCCTACTAATCATGAAGTGGGGCATAACCTAGTGATATACCATCACTTGTTATGAAAAGAATACCCCTTTAAAGGGCTTGTTGACATTTCACAATGTTTTATTGTTAGAAGGGTTTCCGGAAAATAAGTTGCTCACAGGGTTGACCTAGAAGGTGTTCAGCAGCACACAATCAATTCCTTTGCAGTGCCACCACAGTCAAGAATTACTTTGTACCCATCTAAATCAAAGGGTTTTCTGTGGAATGCATGGGTCCTCCAGAGACACTCTTTATAGACAATTCCCTGTCCAGTTAATTGATGGAGGTTCCAGATGACAACCACCCTCCTTAAGCTCAAAATACCCTAATAATGCATTCAAAGTGGTGTTTACAACCCCTTTATCATGTACTTGTAGTTTTAATAAAACTTCCTATTATTTTATAGTGAATCTCAATTGTCTGCTCAGGGGGTATCAGATTAGCATAAGGTAATAATTTAGTAAAATGCTGTAAAATAATAATCCCAGAACACATTTATTCAATGAATGGACACTTAAAACTAATGCCAAGGATTCGCTTCCATTTAGAGCTAGACCTGACATTCTAATGGATATTCGGTATTCAGTCATAAGGTACATTATGTCTATATCTATTTCAGATGTAAATTTATAAGTTCTCAGAAACAGCAGACTGAACAGTTGCACAACTGAAAGCAATGGGGAGAAACACAGAAACATATGTTGTTGGCTGCTGATAAAGGGAAATGGTTATTACAGTGAGGGGAACCTGATGATAGCGGATGTAATTTATATAGTATGGGAAGAATTACCACTGAGGGGTTGATGGTTGGGCATACCGCTGTAATTGTGTATCATGAAATGGGCACTAAAACTGCAAAATAAACAGTCAATAAAAAAAAAATAGATGCCCAAGAATTCCATAAATTTCTAAGCTGGTTAGAGAGTAATATTAGTAAATTGATACTGATGCAATTCGCTGGATACATTTTTAGAGAAAGAGATACTTTCCACTCTGGCTAATAGAAGCAATTCCTGAAGATCAGAAGACCCCCCTCTATTAACTCAGAATTTCCTACTAGGGTCTAAGAAATCGGTTTTGTAAACCTGAAGTATTTAAAAAGTACTTACCTATGTAGCAGTGCAATCGCATGATGCGTTAAAGCTCCACTGTGTTAATGAGCCACGGCGCAGCACAACTTGGCACAGCTATGCTAATTACGTAGTATAGCCGCCTTTCAATGTGAATGGTAGATGTAGTGCATCATCCTTCAAGGAAGGCACCGCTACATCTGTATTTGAGCGCAAAATAAAAATTTCCCAATTTACCTATCTAGACAGTACATTTCCCCACCACCATTATTCTCAGTCCGCAGCTTTTTACAGCAGTATGTAATGATGTCCTTTCCACAGCATCTGACTGCAGCCAAGTCTGACATCACCCATTGACCATGAGCTCTGAAGACCACCCAGTTGAGAGATTCAAAGCACTGAGAGCTGGATCTAAGAAGAGCACATACAGACAAAGAGGGTAAGTATGAAAAAAAGAAAAGCGGTGATAGAGTCAACGGGGCCGCAGGACCAGCGCTAAGCAGTCAGCCTTGTTGACCTTACGACATGGAACCATACTATATTATTCTAGCTTTAACGCCTGGTCATCTTAAAAGACTCACAATCTGTCTTCATTGAGATGTTTATAATATTTGCAAAAGTAGGAGATCTATGTGTTAATCACATGGTAACCTTTTTCTAAATTACCACAGTACAGGTAGTACATAGGAACAGGAAAGGAGGTGTGCCAGGGTTAATATTTGATTTGGATTGTAACCTAGTGAATTGGCAAACCTATTAAACCTTTATTCTCAAAGCTTGCTTTATTGGCTACTTGTTTTAATGCAGGCAAGCAGTAGGCTAGAGCAAGCCTTTGAGTTAAGTGGGGACATAGCTAGGCTTTCATTCACTTAAGGGAAAAATTCTATTTTGTGTCCCCTGTCCCAAAGCAAATACAGTTTATACATGGAATTTTTGTTTAGTGGCCCTATCATTAGTCTGCTTGTCTTGGTACTGCTACTTCTGGATGACAGTCCTTCTCAGGGGTGTAGCAAGGCCAAGGGCTGGTTGGCGCTGGGGCTCAGGGTGATGCCAATAAGAGACTCTGCCTTGGCTTGGGTGTTAAAGGGGTTGTTTACTTGAATGTGATAGTCCAGTAAATCTCATTTTAAGTAACAAGGCTAGGGCTGGAAATTAAATTTGTGAAAGACAGACTAGTGGGTGGTAAGTGTGGCATGTAGTAGATTCTAACACTCCCCCAGAGAAAAAATCTCAACATTTAAGATCCAGGGAACATGAAGGCCAAAGAAGAAGTTCACTATCGTCATCTGTCTGTTAGTTGCCTCTTGAGCTCACTTCTGACTTCATTGTTCTGTTGGAAGATGAAACATGGAATTTCCTGTTCCAGCTGCAGCAGAAGCCATATCTGTAGCCACCAGATACGAAATCCCTGGGATAGTTTCATCACGGAAAAAGAAGGGGCCATACACTTTCCTACAGGTTATAGTTATAGCGCATTCACCTTGCGGGAGTTGTGCATATACTCCACACAGACATATGGGGTTTCCCTCCTCGATTATGACATTACGTTTGTTGCCCAAAAGGTGGAAGCTGGCTCCATCACTCATCACTAAAGGTTCCATGAAACCATCAATTTCCATCAGAGTTTGCATATTCTCGCAGAAAGAACATCGCTGCGCTTTGTTGTCCGGTTTCAGGGCTGGTAAGAATTGCAAAAAAGTTTGCGCAGAATCTACCAAACAGTCGGCTGCGGGATGTCCAATTCTCTGCTGGCTCTGACGGTGGATCTCTGGGGACTTCATGTACAACCTGCATAGACACACTCCACTCTTCCCACGCTTACTGGTGGATGGATGGATGATTTTTGCTTACAGACGTAAATTTTTTCCTTAAAACTGGAGTACCACTTATGAATTATGTCCACTGGGTGGATCTTTATCAAACCTTGTTCGAAAATGATATTGAACACTAATATCAGACTGGTAGGCAGGAAAATCAATGACAAAAAATGCTATCGTGTCTTCATCGGCAGGCATTTCGTCTCATAAACCCCTAGCGACGACTGCAGCAAAATAAAATTTTTTGGACCCAATTTAGCAAAGCTGTTTACCATAAGACAGTCCTTGTTGCCCATAGCAGCCAATCACAGCACAGCTTTCATTTTATCTCAGTAGCTTGAGAAATGAAAGTCGTGTTGTCATTCGTTGCTTTGGCCGACAAGGATGGTCTTACTGTTAGACAGTTTTGTTACATGAACATTTTTTGAGTGTCTGTCTCCATTGATATCGAATTTATGTATCTGAGTGCCATTAACCCCTTGAGTGGCACGCCCGGAAATTTTCCAGGAGGAGCTCCACTGCCGATAGTGATATAGCCCGGAAGATTTCCGGGCTATGTATCACTATGGGAGCTGCAGAGCACAATGCCACAAGCTGTAGCAGTGTGCTCTGCCTGCACAGTCCCACAGAGAACAAAGCAAGGGCTTTGAAAAACCAGCAGAAGATATTGCCGATCTGCCGGCAATCTCCTGCTTCTAAGTCTCCTGCTTTGTTTACAGGTTGCCATAGAGACCATCGGCTTCTCAGAAGCAAGCCGATGGTCTCTGTGGCAGGGAGAGCTGGTGCTTGGCTGTCAGAGGACAGCTAGGTACCAGCTCTTACAGCAGAGATCAGAGAAAACCTCTGATCTCTGCTGTGTTAACCCTTTACATGCTGCAGTCTATGTGACTGCAGCATGTAAAGGGCAGTCACTGCAGCATGTAAAGGGCTGTCACCATCGGAATGTGATCAGGGGGTCCTGATGGGTCCCTGTGGAAGTCCCCTAAAGGGACAAAAAAAAAAGTAAAAAAAAAACAAAAGTATAATAATTATTTAAAAAAATTATAAAAACACTTGTCTCCCTTTACTTTGCAAAAAATCAAAAATAAAATCACACATGTGGTATCCATGCGTCGTAATGACCCAGAGAAGGAAGTTAATACATTATTTAACCCCTTAATGACATGGCCCCTTTTTTTCTTTTTTCACCATTTCTTTTTTTCCTCCCCCGTTTAAAAAATCACAACTTGTCTCGCAAAAAACAAGCCCTTATATGGCCATGTCAATGGAAAAATGAAAAAGTTATGGCTCTTGAGACGCAACTGCAAAATTAGTTGAAATTCAATGATTAGACCATTTCAAAAAACCTGCCCTGGTGGGTCTGACAGGGTGGTAGGAAACCCGCCACTCAAGGGGTTAAACGAGAGTTAGGAGGGTTTCAAATTGGCAAGGTCATTTGTAATAACCCTGTAAATAAAGGTGATTATTATTCTTGGGAACAAACACAGAAAGACATGGGGAGAACATACAAACTCCATACAGATTTTGTCCCAGTGCGGCAAAGCAACAATGCTAACCACTGAGCCACCATGCTGCCCATAGAGTACTGTAGAGAGGCGCTGCCTGACAACCAATCAGTGCGTGCACTTCAGTAATGCAGGGGTTTTACCAGTGAAATGCACATGCTGATTGGCTGCATCTTCCAGCCAATTACATGTGTGCATTTCTAAGTCCAAAAATATTGCATCCCGAGGCCATTGTGACCCAAGGGACTACTGTATAGCTTCATGCTGTATAACTTTATAGAATCAGCTAGCAATCTACCGTATTGTTATATAGTGCAGAATATAGTGCGACTTAGCTAGCGTGATGGTTTCCTTTAATAAAATTTCCTGCGTTTAACTAGTAGAACATTGAGTCACAACACGCGGATCACATAGCCGTAAACTAAAGTGACACCAATAGGCAGAATTATATGGACTCTCTTATTCACAGAAGGAAACATATTTCTTTAATTGGCTATTTGAATATACATTCTTATACGTTCCAGCTTTCTCTTCATGGGAATGAACAAGTTGACCTTTGTTTGAAGCGAGAATGTTTAGTATGAGCAAATTAGAAGCCATCACACACTCCTAATGAGGAGGAAAAATGGAACGCAGATCATTGTGTTTGTTTGTGCAGAAATTCATAGACTCAGCATATGAGAAAACACGTAACTGCGCGGCTCTCCCCTCCAAGTTATCCGCGCACTAATCAGAACGGGATTTTGTTTAGATGGTAATTAAGGTTCTGTATGGAAATCAATTGTATAAATAACGCTCACAGCTCCATGCCAAGACTCAAATATGTAGAATATTACATTCCTGGTCAGAGGATTCTGGATGAATTAATGTTCTTCAAAGAGTTCTTCAAGGAAAAATAAGCATTTCTTCTGAAGACAAGGATCAGCGGGACGTAAAACATTACAGATGTTTCTTATATATACATGGATACAATGTGCCACACATACAACTAATGCTGTCAGGCCTGCGGAGGAAGTTCAGACATAGTTGCTCTATTACAAAAAACAGCACCATACTTGACTACAGGTTGCGCATGGTATTGCATGTAACTCAGCCCCGTTCACTTCCGTGCAGCTGAGATGCAATACTAGGCATAATCCATAGGCACGTTTTTCTAATTCTGGCTTATTCACACATACTTTTTTGAGCATTATTAAACGCTTTGTTAAAAAAAAAAAAAAAATACTATGGATTTCAGGTATTTTTCCATCAAATTTCACTTCAATTTTTTAACTTTTGTAACATGTATTATTTTATGGCGTTTTTCAAGAGCTACAGAGAAGCCTGTAGGAAAAATGGCAGTAAACAGCTATAACTAAAGCATGCTACAATTTGGGGAATAAAAGCCACAGATCCACTAAAAGCTACACAAATGCTAGTAGTGTGTTTTATATTTCACTATAGACTCTACTGGAACACCAGACTGCAGCATTGTACGATTTAAAAAAAAACAAAGAAAAATGTGGTGCTCTTTGTAAAAACTTAAAGGGGTTACGCCAAGATATAGAGTCATGCCGTATCCACAGGGTAAAGTATAACTTTGTGATTGGGGGTCCGACTGCTGGGAGCCCACAAATCCTGAATGTGGTCAAACAAATGGAGTGGAGGTCGTGCATGCATACCACTACCCCATTTTTTTCAATGGGATTGCTGGAACTAGCCCTATACAAGTGCTTGCCTCTCTCTGGTACTCCAATTTAAATAAATGGAGCTATGGCAGGCATGCACAACCTCCTCTGCATCATTAAAGGGGTTGTCCCGCAACAGTAAGTGGGGTTACACACTTCTGTATGGCCATATTAAGGCACTTTGTAATATACATCATGCATTAAATATTGGCCATACAGAAGTTATATACTTACCCCCACCCGGTGTTGGCGTCCCCGTCTCCATGGCGACGAACAAATTTCTTCTCTGGTCGCAGGAACAGTCGCGCTTGCTCACAGAGGATTCTTCTCCTGGATGGTCCGGGCTCACGAGCTGTGTCCTGGCCCCTCTCCCTTCTCAGCGTCATAGCGTAGCTCCGCCCCTGTCACATGGTGCCGAACAGCCAATGAGGTGGCTGGAATCGGCAGTGGAGCGCAGACAGCAGAAGAACATCCACGGTGCACCATGGGAGAAGACCCGCGGTGCACTGCGGGAGAAGACCAGCGGCAGCCATCTTGGACAGAAGATTTTTTAAAGTTGCTGAACGGGGATTCAGGTAAGGGAATTTTTTTTTTAATAACACATGGCAGCGGTTTTCCTTTACTGGTACTGGGGGACTGGGCAAAAAATTTTTTTATCTTTCGGCACGGGACAGCCCCTTTAATCTTGGGACCTTCAGGACTCCCATTATCGAGATTGGTGGGGGTACCAGTGGTCGGAACCCTACCAAAAATAAAGTTATCCTGCATTCTGTGGATATAGGATAACTTTATATTTTGGTACAACTTATTTAAAGGGGGTTTTCCAGGCAATCCCCAGGATAGGTTAACAAAAGTTTATCACTGGGCACCTGCCAGTCAGGATCCCCTGCGATGAGCTGACCACCCAACCCACTGTCAATGCTGAGGGCAAGATGTACATAATAGTGCCCTAGCTGCCTTCCCTCCCATTGAAATCAGTTGGAGCTGAAATAGCTATTACACTTACATATTCATTCCTGGTGTCAGAGGCGAAAGTGCCAGAAGTGAAATAGCCAGCTGACAATTATGCCCGCCTTACCACTTTGGGGCCCGGCTCTAGGGGGTGTAGTCATCTCAGCCCATCACTTTTGTTATAAACTACACTTGTGAAAACTGTTTTTTTTTTTAATATTCCAATGCAATTCTATGGGATTTTAGAATTCTGTATTACATGTGAAAAAATATGTGCATAACACACAGCCAAAATATGTGCGTGTGAGTGAGCCTTTATTCTTGCTAAGCAATGCATTTTATAGTCAAAAAAATATGGTATATACAGATATTACACAAACTCCAAACATTTCCCACAGCACTATATCAATCACAATCACCTGCCAGTATCATTAATTCCGCATTCTTTTATTGTCAGTAAGAGGTTAAGATTTTTTTTCTCAAAAACTACAAAGAACGCCTTCCTTTTATTTGTTTGGTAAGAAACTTCAGTGTATGGGTACATATATATATATATATATAAATATATATACACACACAGACATACATTTTTTTCTGCTTTTTCAATGAAGTGGCTTCGTTCCCCCAAAAACTTTAAAATTTTTCAAATTTTACTTTAATTTGTATTGTAACTACAGTGTTAGGAGAAATATGTTAGACATCTACATAATATGAAGAGGATGACACCTTGTACATCTTCCTATGCCCAAAAGTTTCTGAGATATGAATCATCAAAAACTTTGGCTCTTGGCGACCTTTGGAAAATTGCCCATCCTGTATTTCTTGACCCCATGACCTGATGGGTCTGAAAAATGAGATTTTTATATACATTCTAGTAATGAACACATACGCAAAGTTTAAAAAAAAATCAGAGATGGTCAGGTATTATTCCTTGGGTGATTTGGGTAATTTGTCCTAGAATGACCCCACTGTTTTTCTAGTGCCATGTATTGCTAGTAGCTACCCTCTAAAATGTCCAACACATAGCAGAGCCTAGAAACGTGATTTGGGACTTCATCCAAGCAAGAGTCTCCTCTAAAAGGAAGAGACGCCCATCTGTAGACAGCTGTTTGAGGGTTGGATGGGAGGCTTTTGATGTAGGTCTTAAAGGAAAGGGGGAATTCTCATTGTAGAGACTCAAACGCTGTGGAGTCTTGCAGGTGGAGCTTGTGAAAATCTATGTTCTCTTTCTTCAGGAGAACATCTAAATTGCATAGGTTTTCTCGTGGAATATTACCTGTAAGACTCCATACGAGCTGGTGTCTTCCATTAGAACCAGTACCACCTGACAGCTACATCAAAGGCCATTCAGCGAGCCAGAACCCTGCTCCCTACTGATCAGCAGAAAGAATCAGCACCATCATCCTCCTCCTACTCAAGAAACTGCTTTCAGCAAAGGATGCTGGCTTGACCAAATTCTTTTTTCATGTTTTAAGACTCTTCTATGGATCAGACATTGACTTACAACCTGGGTGGTTACCTCCAATAAGTGTCAATAAAGAGACTGTTTTTTATTTTTCTGGAAAACTACTTTACACACAATGACAAAGACCACAGCATGTAAGTAGTCGAAACGTTGTTTTCATGCGCTGGGCAAAATAAAGATTTTTTGCATAAAAGAATTCCCCGGGTGCTGCTCCATCTCTACTATATTGGGTTTACACACAATGTATAATATAAATATTGTATTGTATTATCACCAGATGCTGCCCCTACAAACCCTAAAACATGGAATGACTGAGGCATAATTCTCTTTTAACTCCATTGGCTTTACACGTTTAAAAGGGAAGACTATCGGAGCACATGAGCTCTGACAGTCGTCCCAATGACTATTGCCCCTGTGCTTTCACACGGTAGTTCAGTGAATAGAGGCTGAGCACCCTGAAGATCTCTTCCGGCTGCCCACTTTCACTAACTGAACAGGCCATCTTTCAAAGACGAACAACTGCCTATTTACACTGAGCAAGAACTCCCTCACTAGTGGCATCATTTCAGTGATACAAAGCAAAGCCACTAGCGACTACTGAGTGATTCGTTGCTCAGTACTCAACTATCGCTTAAATTGCTCTGTTTGCCAAGAGTTGGCCTATGTAAAGCCACCCTACGTCAAAATACCGCCTTCTCTGCAAATTGGCCATGGAAGAACTGTTTGCCTGTGTATTTATTACAGGTATGGTCTTGTAATGCTTTTATTAGTTGACCCTGATCACTTTACGCGGCTTCCACTTCATGCGGTTTTGTAGCTTGAGAGCTTTATTAGGCCTCATGTCCACGGGCTTAAAATCCGCAGCGTTTCTCCCGCACGCAGATCCGTGCCCCATAGGGATGCATTGGACACCCGCAGGTAGCTAAATACCTGCGGATGTCATTTTTCCCGCCAGGCGCGGATACACGTGCGGGAAAAAAATGGATATGCTCCATTTTAGTGCGGGTCTCCCGTGGGGACGGCTCCCGCAGGCTTCTATTGAAGCCTATGGAAGCCTTCCGGATCCGCGGGAGACCCGTACCAGAATTAAACTCACCTGCTCTGGACGATGCGGTTCTTCCCTTCTTCGCGGCCTGATCTTCTTTCTTCGGCCCGGCGAATGTGCCAGGCACATGCGTGTGGCACGCCGCCGGCCTGCTGAGCACATCCGCCGGGCCAAAGAAAGAAGATCTGGCCGCAAAGGAAGGAAGATCCACATTGGCTGGAGCAGGTGAGTTTATTCTTATTTTTAGGCCTCCTGTCCGCGGGGCAGGAGGGATCCATTACGGATTCTACATGAAAAATCCGCGGTGGGCCTGATTTTCCTCGTGGAGGTTTTATAAATATATTACTAGCAGGGAATACAAGTGCAGAGATGTTTCTGATTAAATAAATGATAGCTATATGGCTATCTGGCCTTGAAGAACATCATAAGGTAGAGCTCAAAAGATCCCTTTGTTTCTCCGCAAGCCGGCAGGACAAAGACATTGAGTGCTGAGTCTTCCTGTTGTCATCGCTAGTAATTATGCCACTGTTTTGTCTAATCACTTCAAAAAGAGTTTTAATCATCAAACTTTTTTTCTGGCGATTCAGAAGTACTGAGGAATGGATAATGCATTATCAATAAGAGGATTCTCTGAGGTATAGGCCTGAGTTAAATTAGCGCTATTGACAATGTGACAGGAAGCTGAGCCAGAATGGAGAGACGATTGTTTGAAGAAAGAATCCACTGAAACTACTATAAACCAGGAGATGTAGTTGAGCTGGCTTATCAGTGGTAGATTGGATATGTTTGTTATTTGGCACAACCTATCAAATCACAACCAGAGATGAGCCAATCTGTGAGAATTTTCTTTTTTGACATTTGGCCAATCAGCAAATTTGCTCTTAAGGTAGTTATTTCCAACATATAAGAAAATAAAGAATTGAAACAGTTGTCCAGGATTGGGAAAAATTAGTCTGCTTTTTTTTTCTTCTAAAAACAGTGCCACTTCTGCCATTAGGCAGTGTTTGGTATTGCAGCTCAGCACAATTCACTTGACTAGGGATAGGCTGCAATAAAGGAAGAGCAATATAGCTTGTGGAATGAAATGAAGTCAGACATTTGTTTCTAACCCTAGGTAGCCAATCTGAACTTTGTACATCTGCCTCAATTGTCCTATATAGGGGAAATATAGCACAGTATGAATTTCAACCAGCCGAAAAAAGCTTATTTTCCTTGACAACGGCAGTTCCTGTAGCATATTTAGGTAACAATATGGACCAGCAGAATAAGGTACTTCCATTTATTTAACTTGTGTTTGACCAGACCACAGCTGTACTTCTGGATTTTTCCTTTGTCTTGCTCCTTTATTTTGTCACAGGTACTTATAGTCCAACCTTCTGATTTAAACCCTTGGCTGATATCATTGTTCAACGCAGGTTTTATAAAGATTAACTAATAGAGATGAGCGAGCACCCAAATGCTCGAGTCCGCGTTATTCGAGTCAGGCTTTTCGTAAAATTCGAGAGCTTGAGTAATGAACCCCATTGACTACAATGGGAGACTCGAGCATTTTTGTATGTGGGACGCCGGGTGTCGAGCTTTTTTTTTTTTTCCCCCTAGTTTTGTTTTCGTTAGCTCCCCCCCCCTCTCTCTCTCCCCCTCCTCCTCTCTCTCTCTCTATTCCTCCCCCTCTCTCTCTCTCTTTCCCCTCCCCCCTCTCTCTTTCTCTCTCCTCCCCCCTCTCTCTCTCTCTCCCCCTCCCCCCCTCTCTCTTTCCCTCTCCCCCTCCCCCTCTCTCTCTTCTCTCTCCCCCCCTCTCCCCCCCTCTTTCCCTCTCTCTCTCTCTCTCCCCTCCTCTCTCACTCCCTCTCTTCTCTCCCTCGCCAGCCAGCCAGCCAAAAAATTTGCCAATGACGCGCGCTGCGTCATGGTGGGGAGGAGCCAAAAACTAAGGCGGGGTCGAACACGGCTTGATGCTCGTTCGAGTAACGAGCACCATCGAGTACGCTAATACTCGAACGAGCATCAAGCTCGGCAGAGTATGTTCGCTCAACTCTATTAACTAATCTTACTTAATTTTTTGATGCTGAACACAAACATGACTTTGAAAATGAAAGATTGGTTCTTCTTTTGAAGTTACAAAGGAAAAAGTTTAAAAAATTGTGAAAAAAAACTGAAAATTGGGGGATTTACACTACTTCTCTCCCCAAATTTATTTAGTGTCCTGACAATCTACACATTTGTGCTGTTCCTCCAAATATATAAAATAAGTCAAAATTACGACACAAAAGCTCGGTGCTTAAGGACAGAACAGCAGACGTCATGGCCATCTGTGTTGGAACAGCCTTGTGATTTGTATCCATGACTTGAAGAAACAGTTATTTTTCTTCTTCCTCATTAGCAAAAAGTCTGAAAATTCATGGTCTTAACCTTGTCATAGACATAAGAACCTCAAACTGTCCCAAATAAAGGTTTGTTGAACGGAATAAAATGTGTCTTGCTTAGTAGTTGAAAGTTGAGTTTCTTGGGCCACCCTAATGCCCATGCTTGATGTCCTACCTATAATGCGGTATGCAGATGTCCGGCAGATGTCCCTATAAAACATGTAGACTTTGCGTACATGGCATACAAAACTTATTTCTCCCAAGAGATCCTTGAGAAGAAAACTGTTGCATGTTCCATCACATGTCATGTATTATCAAGAAATTCTCCCCTAGTAGCATTGCTTGAAGAGGTGAATACTGTATCTCATGGAGACACCAATACAGCTCCGTAATCTAGAGCTGTCGTCACATGCTGCTGTACAGAGTCCATTCGCATGGCTTTGTAGGAAGACACCGATAAAGTTCCCATCAGCCCTAAAGAATTACGTCTAATTCAGCTCTGCTACATCCGCAGTCTGGACACATGTGGTTAGCACAAGATAACAAATAAACAATGGAAAAGGCAATGACTGCAGTGCCGTAACTTCTCGTTGATGTATGGTTGCTTTTTGAATGCAAAATCAATGATCTTTTAAGGAGGAATGTAAAATATATATATTGCATTTTCCCTTTTGTTTTTGGCCATTCTTCCCTTCTACGATATCCTTTATCTCCTCGCTAACAGATCTTTATCACACAGGTTAGGTCGACATGGAGTGTCAATAATTAATATAAGCACAGCTTCAGTCCAACGAGCAGAAAAGTCATCTCATTCCTTACATGGAGGCACTCACGAAAACGATTCTGCTGAAAATTGGTTATGCTTGATAGGTAGCCAATAACCCTGCTGCTGAATCCGTAATTATGCATGGATTAATAGCCAACCTCATTTTCTACTGTTGTCAATTTGCCACCTTCCAACATCATTACATTCAACAGAAATTACATTAAATTAAAAACAACTTAATTAGCAATGATTAGCATAAATTGAGTGGTGTACAAAACTACCCCACACACAAACCAGAGACATCTGTGGAGCACAATAGTTTCATTAGATAAAACCATAAGGAAATGTGGCGTGATTCAAATGTAAAAAAAAAATGACATTAAATGCCAGAGCTTAAAGGGTTAATGCATTGTAATATGCGGTCTGCACCTTTTGGGCAAAATAGATAGTCATAGAATACGACGTGATTGTTAGAGATGAGCGAACGTACTCGTCCGAGCTTGATGCTCGTTCGAGTATTAGCGTGTTCGAGATGCTCGTTACTCGAGACGAGTATCACGCGATGTTCGAGTTACTTTCACTTTCATCTCTGAGACGTTAGCTCGCTTTTCTGGCCAATAGAAAGACAGGGAAGGCATTACAATTTCCCCCTGCGACGTTCAAGCCCTATACCACCCCCCTGCAGTGAGTGGCTGGGGAGATCAGGTGTCACCCGAGTATATAAATCGGCCCCTCCTGCGGCTCGCCACAGATGCATTCTGACAGAGATCAGGGAAAGTGCTGCTGATGCTGGAGCTGCTATAGGGAGAGTGTTAGGATAGATTTTAGGCTTCAAGAACCCCAACGGTCCTTCTTAGGGCCACATCTGACCGTGTGCAGTACTGTTGAGGCTGCTTTTTGCAGTGTTGCACTTTTTTTTTTTGTATATCGGCCGTGCAGAGCATTGTGTCCAGAGCATTGCGTCCTGCAGTAATTTTACATAGTCCAGGGCCAGTAGTGGTGGTGAGGCAGGGACAGTGAAAGACATATACAGTCTATATAGGCAGTGGGCTTTTCCAAAAGATTTGGGAAAAAAAATCTATTTGGGCTGCCTGTGACCGTCCTGACTGTACTGCGTCTCTGCTGGGGGTAGTGATCCTAATTCATACGAAGCCAGCTAAGTGTTACAGCAGGCTTGCGCAAAATTCTTTCCTGGCTCTGCGTTGCCTCTTACATCACCGCTGTCATCCTGTCCAGAGTGAAACAGTCTGCAGTAATTTTACATAGTCCAGGGCCGGTAGTGGTGGTGAGGCAGGGACAGTGAAAGACATATACAGTCTATATAGGCAGTGGGCTTTTCCAAAAAAATTTGGGAAAAAAAATCTATTTGGGCTGCCTGTGACCGTCCTCAGTGTACTGCGTCTCTGCTGGGGGTAGTTGTCCTAATTCATACGCAGCCAGCTAAGTGTTACAGCAGGCTTGCGCAAAATTCTTTCCTGCCTCTGCTGTGCGTTCCGTAAGCGAAGTCAGCCTCCAACCACAGGCCAATAAGCGGCACATTTAATTACAGCGTTCTGTTTCTGCACTACTGGTAATACAGCATGCTGAGGGGTAGGGGTAGGCCTAGAGGACGTGGACGCGGGCGAGGACGCGGAGGCCCAAGTCAGGGTGTGGGCACAGGCCGAGCTCCTGATCCAGGTGTATCGCAGCCGACTGCTGCGGGATTCGGAGAGAGGCACGTTTCTGACGTCCCCACATTCATCTCACAATTAATGGGTCCACGCGGTAGACCTTTATTAGAAAATGAGCAGTGTGAGCAGGTCCTGTCGTGGATGGCAGAAAGTGCATCCAGCAATCTATCGACCACCCAGAGTTCTGCGCCATCCACTGCTGCAACTCTGCATCCTCTGGCTGCTGCTCCTCCTTCCTCCCAACTCCTCACTCCAAGAAAATGACACATTCTGAGGAGCATGCAGACTCCCGGGAACTGTTCTCGGGCCCCTGCCCAGAATGGGCAGCAATGGTTCCGACTCCTCTCCCACTGGAGGGGTTTGTCGTGACCGATGCCCAACCTTTGGAAAGTTCCCGGGGTCCGGGGGATGAGGCTGGGGACTTCCGGCAACTGTCTCAAGAGCTTTCAGTGGGTGAGGAGGACGATGACGATGAGACACAGTTGTCTATCACTCAGGTAGTAGTAATTGGAGTAAGTCCGAGGGAGGAGCGCACAGAGGATTCGGAGGAAGAGCAGCAGAACGATGAGGTGACTGACCCCACCTGGTTTGCTACGCCTACTGAGGACAGGTCTTCAGAGGGGGAGGCAAAGGCAGCAGCAGGGCAGGTTGGAAGAGGCAGTGCGGTGGCCAGGGGTAGAGGCAAGGCCAGACCGAATAATCCACCAACTGTTTCCCAAAGCGCCCCCTCGCGCCATGCCACCCTGCAGAGGCCGAGGTGCTCAAAGGTCTGGCAGTTTTTCATTGAGAGTGCAGACGACCAACGAACAGTGGTGTGCAACCTTTGTCGCGCCAAGATCAGCCGGGGAGCCACCACCACCAGCCTCACCAGCATGCGCAGACATATGATGGCCAAGCACCCCACAAGGTGGGACGAAGGCCCTTCCCCGCCTCCGGTTTGCACCGCTGCCTCTCCCCCTGTGCCCCAACCTGCCACTGAGATCCAACCCCCCTCTCAGGACACAGGCACTACCGTCTCCTGGCCTGCACCCACACCCTCACCTCCGCTGTCCTTGGCCCCATCCACCAATGTCTCTCAGCGCACCGTCCAGCCGTCGCTAGTGCAAGTGTTGGAGCGCAAGCGCACTTACGCCGCCATGCACCCGCACGTTCAAGCGTTAAACGTGCAGATAGCCAAATTTTTCAGCCTGGAGATGCTGCCGTATAGGGTTGTGGAAACGGAGGCTTTCAAAGGTATGATGGCGGCGGCGGCCCCGAGTTACTCAATTCCCAGTCGCCACTACTTTTCCCGATGTGCCGTCCCAGCCCTGCACGACCACGTCTCCCGCAACATTGTACGCGCCCTCACCAACGCGGTTACTGCCAAGGTCCACTTAACAACGGACACGTGGACAAGCACAGGCGGGCAGGGCCACTATATTTCCCTGACGGCACATCGGGTGAATTTAGTGGAGGCTGGGACAGAGTCAGAGCCTGGGACCACTCACGTCCTACCCACCCCCAGAATTGCGGGCCCCAGCTCGGTGGTGGTATCTGCGGCGGTGTATGCTTCCTCCACTAAACCACCCTCCTCCTCCTCCTACGCAACCTCTGTCTCGCAATCAAGATGTGTCAGCAGCAGCACGTTGCCAGCAGTCGGTGTCGCGCGGCACGGCAGCACAGCGGTTGGTAAGCGACAGCAGGCCGTGCTGAAACTACTCAGCTTAGGAGAGAAGAGGCACACGGCCCACGAACTGCTGCAGGGTCTGACAGAGCAGACCGACCGCTGGCTTGCGCCGCTGAGCCTCCAACCAGGCATGGTCGTGTGTGACAACGGCCGTAACCTGGTGGCGGCTCTGCAGCTCGGCAGCCTCACGCACGTGCCATGCCTGGCCCACGTCTTAAATTTGGTGGTTCAGTGCTTTCTGAAAAGCTACCCACGCTTGTCAGACCTGCTCGGAAAGGTGCGCCGGCTCTGCGCACATTTCCGCAAGTCCCACACGGACGCTGCCACCCTGCGCACCCTGCAACATCGGTTTAATCTGCCAGTGCGACGTGCCCACACGGTGGAACTCTACGCTCCACATGTTGGCCAGGCTCTATGAGCAGCGTAGAGCTATACTGGAATACCAACTCCAACAAGGGCGGCGCAGTGGGAGTCAGCCTCCTCAATTCTTTACAGAAGAGTGGGCCTGGTTGGCAGACATCTGCCAGGTCCTTGGAAACTTTGAGGAGTCTACCCAGATGGTGAGCGGCGATGCTGCAATCATTAGCGTCACCATTCCTCTGCTATGCCTCTTGAGAAGTTCCCTGCAAAGCATAAAGGCAGACGCTTTGCGCTCGGAAACAGAGGCGGGGGAAGACAGTATGTCACTGGATAGTCAGAGCACCCTCCTGTCTATATCTCAGCGCGTTGAGGAGGAGGAGCATGAGGAGGATAAGGAGGAGGGGGAAGAGACAGCTTGGCCCACTGCTGAGGGTACCCATGCTGCTTGCCTGTCATCCTTTCAGCGTGTATGGCCTGAGGAGGAGGAGGATGAGGATGAGGAGGAGGATCCTGAAAGTGATCTTCCTAGTGAGGACAGCCATGTGTTGCGTACAGGTACCCTGGCACACATGGCTGACTTCATGTTAGGATGCCTTTCTCGTGACCCTCGCGTTACACACATTCTGGCCACTACGGATTACTGGGTGTACACACTGCTCGACCCATGGTATAAGGAGAACCTTTCCACTCTCATACCCGAAGAGGAAAGGGGTTCGAGAGTGATGCTATACCACAGGACCCTGGCGGACAAGCTGATGGTAAAATTCCCATCTGACAGCGCTAGTGGCAGAAGGTGCAGTTCCGAGGGCCAGGTAGCAGGAGAGGCGCGGAGATCAGGCAGCATGTACAGCACAGGCAGGGGAACACTCTCTAAGGCCTTTCACAGCTTTCTGGCTCCCTAGCAAGACTGTGTCACCGCTCCCCAGTCAAGGCTGAGTCGGCGGGAGCACTGTAAAAGGATGGTGAGGGAGTACGTAGCCGATCGCACGACCGTCCTCCGTGACGCCTCTGCCCCCTACAACTACTGGGTGTCGAAGCTGGACACGTGGCCTGAACTCGCGCTGTATGCCCTGGAGGTGCTTGCTTGTCCTGCGGCTAGTGTCTTGTCAGAGAGGGTGTTTAGTGCGGCTGGGGGAATCATCACAGATAAGCGTACCCGCCAGTCAACCGACAGTGCCGACAGGCTTACACTCATCAAGATGAACAAAGCCTGGACTTCCCCAGACTTCTCTTCTCCACCAGCGGACAGCAGCGATACCTAAACAATACGTAGCCTGCACCCGCGGATGGAAGCATTGTTCTCTATCACCATCAAAAACGTGGACCTTTTAGCTGCATCAATCTGTGTATAATATTCCTCCTCCTCCTCCTGCTCCTCCTCCTGAAACCTGACGTAATCACGCCGAACTGGCAATTTTTCTTAGGCCCACAAGGCTCAGTCATATAATTTTTGTAAACAATTTTTATACGTTTCAATGCTCATTAAAGCGTGGAAACTTGCACCTGAACCAATTTTTATTTTAACTGGGCTGCCTCCAGGCCTAGTTACAAATTAAGCCACATTAACCAAAGCGATTAATGGGTTTCACCTGCCCTCTTGGTTGGGCATGGGCAATTTTCCTGACGTACATTAGTACTGTTGGTACACCAATTTTTTGGGGCCCTCGCCTACAGTGTAATCCAATTAATTTTTTGCCCACCTGCATTAAAGCTGACGTTACATCAGCTGTGCTGGGCACTGCAATGGGATATATTTATGTACCGCCGGTGGCTTCCTGGCACCCACCCATGCTGTCGGTCCACACGGAGTTGTAACTGCATGTGTCCACTTCTAAAGAACCCCAGTCTGACAGGGGCATGCAGTGTGGGCCGAAGCCCACCTGCATTAAACATGACATTACCCCAGCTGTGCTGGGCACTGCAATGGGATATATTTATGTACCGCTGGTGGGTTCCAGGGAGCCACCCATGCTGTCGGTCCACACGGAGTTGTAACTGCATGTGTCCACTTCTAAAGAACCCCTGTCTGACTGGGGCATGCAGTGTGGGCCGAAGACCAACTGCATTAAACATGACATTACCTCAGCTGTGCTGGGCAATGCAATGGGATTTATTTATGTACCGCCTGTGGCTTCCTGGGACCCTCCCATGCTGTCGGTCCACACGGACTTCACAATAGGGAGTTGTACCTGCCTGTGTCTACTTCTAAAGAACCCCAGTCTGACTGGGGCATGCAGTGTGGGCCGAAGCCCACCTGCATTAAACATGACATTACCTCAGCTGTGCTGGGCAATGCAATGGGATTTATTTATGTACTGCCGGTTCCAGATTTTCACAAATGGAAACCTTAGCGAGCATCGGCGATATACAAAAATGCTCGGGTCGCCCATTGACTTCAATGGGGTTCGTTACTCGAAACGAACCCTCGAGCATCGCGAAAATTTCGTCCCGAGTAACGAGCACCCCGAGCATTTTGGTGCTCGCTCACCTCTAGTGACTATGAAAAATGCTAATTCCATCCAACCATAAGTCCACATGGTACTTTCACATGGCAGTATTTTGATCAGTACTGGTAAGACAAAACCAGGAGCGGTTCCAAAATATGGAAGAGGTGAAAATCCTTCCATTATACTTTTTCTCTGTAGGTTCCACTTCTGGTTTTGGCTTATGAATACTAATGCAAAATACTGATCAAACACTGTAGTGCGAAAGTGGCCTTTTCTTTTAGCAAGCGCTTTATATCAGTTGCAGTGTGAACCATGGTGAATGATGCCATACAACTTGCTCATCTTCATTTGCAGGTTGTGTCCTGTTTTTCCTAGACAGGTTTCTTTTTTATCACATTTTTTTCAACTTGTATGCTATTTAGTGCTTTGGCAACTAAATGCCGATTTTCAGCGAGCGGCAAGGAAAGGCAAGGAAATGGACTGGAATGAGTGTTGCAAACAAGTCGAAGCAGAAGCCATGAAAGGCCATATCGAAGGCCTATTCTCACAGGTCAAGATTGCCCGAAAATGTTTCTTGGAACGCAACAGCACAATCAAAGGCAAAAATGGGAAGGAACTGAATGACCAACAGAGTATCAAGGATAGGTGGAGGGAATACTCATAGGAACTATATACCTGCAACCACATACCTGGACCATTGCATGAGGTAGAGCCTGCGGACTTGGAGCCTCCATTATGGAGTCAGAAGTGGTTATGGCAATGAAACAACTAGCCCAAAATAAAGCAGCAGGCATAGATAACATACCGGCAGAGCTATTGC